>NC_056728.1:811497941-811672941 GCF_019279795.1 Protopterus annectens | reverse complement strand
GCAGTTTGCAGTACAGTTAAAATGAAACAACTTAAAGGTAACAGGGTGCTTAAAATAAGAATCTGCTGATAAAATATCACAACAGCATGTACAATTATAGCATTTCAGTGTACCTTGCATCTTATGTACTGAGACTGGTTGCTTTACAAAATCCTTGTAGCATAACATGCTCTTTAGAGCCTGGTGATTTCTATAAGCAAATCGTGGTTTGATACCTGCTAACTCCCTTAGTTCTGGCATAGCCATCAAAATTGGCCAGTTCTTTTCAATTATTTTACTTATCTTATACTCTGCCCACACTAAACAGATAAGTAAAATAATTGAAAAGAACTGGCCAATTTTGATGGCTATGCCAGAACTAAGGGAGTTAGCAGGTATCAAACCACGATTTGCTTATAGAAATCTCCAGGCTCTAAAGAGCATGTTATGCTACAAGGATTTTGTAAAGCAACCAGTCTCAGTACATAAGATGCAAGGTACACTGAAATGCTATAATTGTACATGTTGTTGTGATATTTTATCAGCAGATTCTTATTTTAAGCACCCTGTCACCTTTAAGTTGTTTCATTTTAACTGTACTGCAAACTGCAATACTACGAAATTAGTGTATCTTGCTACGTGCATGGTATGTGATGCCTTCTATGTAGGCAAGACTATGCGAAGACTTAAAGATCGCATTATAGAGCACAAGTCTGAAATTAACAGACAGGTACAGACTAATGCCTTATTTAAGCACATATCACAACATAGCAAGCACAGCTTTAAGTTTAGATGTATTGAGACTGTACAAGTGGGTATGAGGGGTGGCGATATCAACAATTTTAGAAATAAAGGAACTAGAGTGGATAATAAGGTTGCATGCAGATACCGCTCCTGGTTTAAATAACGCCATTAGTATAAAACCTATTTTATTAAGACAACAGATGGTTAATTTATAACACATAATAGTTATATATAGATTAAATTAATAAATAGGCTATTAAGGATATGAAATGTTTTAACTTGTTATAAACTGTTATGATATTATTCTTCACATTTTAAATGTTTTTTATGATTTCTCTCAATAAGTAATTGTTTTTTGAATTTAATTGAGTGAATTTTATTGGCTGGTTTTGTCATGAGTTCTTAACTGTTACCTCTATTTAAATGTAAAGTATTTGGTATTGTGTATGCTGATGAAGGGTTGAGAGCCCGAAAGCTTCAATAAATTACTGGCGTTTCTGTGATTTTTCGTTGTTTATAAATCCCAGAACTCATATGTCAGCTTTTATAGTATTACAGTGAGACTTACTCTACTTCCTCTTATGTCGGAAAGGAATTCCCTTTTTCTTTGGCATTCATTCTGAAGAGGAAGACTAGTACTGAATGACTATTTAGCATATACAATAGTGTACAACAGATTCTTTATGTAAAATTTTAGCCATGTTGCAAGCTGACCATTCCATAATATTCTTCCTCATTCCAGCCTAGCTAAGTTCAATTGCAGCCTTCCTCTTGCTTTGAAGTCAATAATCACCACTGGATCTTGTAGCATAGTGCCAATGCCTGTCATGCTGGACTTGTAGAAATCTAAAGTGTAGGCATCAACGCCAAGTGCTTTTTCATTTTCCTTTGCTTTTAATGGCCAATTCAGCTTCATTAATGAATATAGGTTGGTATAAAGAGTCCAGTTCAACCACAAAGATAGATGGAAAGAGAATCTGGCACAGTAATTTACCCTTGATACTCTGACAATTCTGCTTTTGAGTGGGGTGTCTGTAAATATCTTTGAATTGTAATATATCAACTTTGGATATAGGTGGTACATTATAATTTCACTATCGCTAGCCTTTCAACATGTAAACAAAAATGCTTCTCCTCATGGCTTTCAGTTTTCACAAGAAGCTTTAGGAATCATAGAACAGCACACATCATGTATAAGTGTATACATACATGTTATGGCAAGAACTCTTATGCTTACCCTGTCTCATTTCTAAGGTATCTAATTAAATTTGCTTGTAATATTATTTTATAGTTCTTCTACTTTTTATTTGTTCTATAAGTTTTTTACATTTTCAGGGTTATTTTATATAAATGCCATGCACTCATTTGGACTCTGTTTTCTCTCTTTTTGTTTCATTGCAGTTTTCTTACATGAAATATTAACTTTGTTTCTCCAGATTGTTTTTTTTCCTGCCAAAAGCTCTCGATCTGATTATTTCACTTTTTGCATTAAAAGTATTAAAGGGTATAGTGTCCTGGGATGTTGTCATGTATTTGCATTGCACTGGTGAGACAGATCATAAATAGTGGAATATAGTTTGATAGGAAAATTGTCTGTCATGCTTGGTAAGGCCAAGGGATGAGTACACATATGATCTGCTAGGATTTCAGCTGATATGCAGTGTCTATATTTTAAGTAATAAATTCATGGGTTGAAGGGCAAGAAGACAAGTCTTTTGTTTGTAGATCCAGAAGACAGATACTACACCCTTTCAGGTGACCATCATAATTGCTCCGTGTCAAGCCAAATCTCTTATTCTTTGACAAGAGTAGCAAAGCAGCTATTGCTTCTAATACCTGATGATGTAGTCTTTGGTCACATGAATATCTATACCAACAGCATGACTGCTTTTGTTCTGAATTCTTGCTTTCCAAGGATTCATCATATATTTTAGTTCTTTGACTATGAACTGTCAAGAGGAGTGTTTTTCTGTTTTTTTTTTCCTTTATGGTGAGATTCTCTGTTCCTGATCTAGCTGCACTTGTATTACAACTCCAAGACAGGTCATAAGTTCAGCCTTAATAATGCAGTTGGATCTGACCCTCCTCCTGCTGTAGCAAGCCAATTATCTGTAAATAATTCTGTCACTTTTGATCTACAGTATCATTAGTCTTCAAGTCAAATAGATGTGACTTGTGTCACAGTGCTGTAAGCTGAGCTCCTGATCCTTTCTTTGAGCTGTCTGGACTTCTGTGTCTTTTTTCAACTATTCTATATATATTTTTAAAATGTATTAGTTTTTGCTCATATATAGTGATCTGGACATAAAGTGCTACTGTCTACTGAGGTACTGAGTAGATGACTGGCATAAGGTTTCTAAGGGCATCTTGTGTAACCTTCCATCTGTGTTTTCTGCTGGTTACCTTCCAGCTCTCCATGTCACAATGTACAGAGAGTTCAGATAACATAACATACCATAATTATTTGAAATGTAAAAAATGAGGAATTCACAGGATGCTTTAAGTGTTAGTTATATGCTTTCTTCTGTTCATATTTAGATATTTAAATGACAAGTGCACATTGCAGAGTGCACACACACACACGCACACACGCACGCATGCACGCACACACGCACACACACATACACACATACACACCACAGTATTTCATGTAAACTTTCACCCTAGTATAAAGTTCCAGCAAATATTCCATTAAGCAATTTACTTCCTTTACAAGAATTTGACCTTAGAAATGTAAATTTGCAACATTATTATGTGGATCTTTGCTGGAAAATTCTTCCTGTTTTAATAAGCATGAAGTATTTTCAGGGGATGCAGACTACTGAATCTGTTTTGTCTACTTCCTAGTTTATAATACACTCAATTTAACCTTATATATTTGGTGTGAAACAGGACACATACAATAATCAGTTTAAGGCATACTTGTTTTTATAAAAAGTATTAAATATATTTCCCGGAGCAATGGTTATTGAATTTGCACATCACTGCAGCATTGTGTAATGCATAGAAAGAATGTGACTTAACTGACATCCTGCATTTTCTCTGCCAAAACAGAGTGCATTGCCTGAATTTAAAAGTCAGTATTAGGAATGGGTACTTCAAGTAGGTATAATGTAAATGGATGTTTTTGTCAAGCCCAGTATTGAGAATGGTAGTTCTACAAGGTACAATGCAGATTATTGTTTTTCACTATTTGGGAGTTTCAGTATAACGTCCAACTAGTGAAAGCCTGAGTTTATAAGCTCCATTTTGTAAGCTGAAGTAACTCTGCAAAATAACTCTGCAAAATGATAATCCACAAAGAAACTACAGTGTACATTAAAAAAAAAATCAGGAAAAAATACACTTTGAATATTCATTATTGGCTATGGAGTACTATACATTAGTAACAACTACAGTATGCATGCTAATGCCTTTGTTCTTAATCAGATCACATTTTATGCAGCTGCTAACTAAACTGATGCAAACTGTACAGCTTTGAAACAGCTAAGTTAGAATTTGACTTTGAAGGCTAGAAAAATAAAAAGTTAACTGCAAGGAAAATATGAAAAAAATGTAATATGCAATGCAATAAATGAGACTAAATGTTACTACAGAAATTAAAGTGTAAAACAAGCAATAATCAAATTTGTGAACTTTTAAATATTAATCAGAAATAATCCTGGTAAACCACAGACATGCTTAGCTACAAGTGCAAGAAATACAAATATAGGAAAACTGACAGACTCAGTTGATTAAATGTACATCCACATTACAAAACATTATACAAAGGCAAATATACTTCTAAAGAGTTTATGTTTTATGAATAACCTATTTGACAGCTGTTAAAAGAAAAAAAAAAGGAATGTGCTTAATAAAGTAAATTTCACATAGCAGTTGATTACCTTTTGGCATGCATTAAAAGCAATTACACACATCTTAATTATTTCCAGCTCATACCCATTAACTGTTGTGCAGAGTTCAAAGTTAAATGCATGCATAAAAAAATGTTTTAAAATCTGGGAGAAAAATGCAGTGACCCAGTAGCTCTCGGTGAATCTTAACACATTCTCCTCACTATCTAGTTTTATACAGCAAAAGCAATAATTAACCTCAGCCTTTTTTAATGTATCCTTAAATGGAATACATTTTTGCCTTCTATCAGCTTCATTTCCACTTGGCAGGTTCAGAAATTCCAAATTCCTTACAAGTCTTGTTTTAGTGATGTCTCATAAAATGCTTGATTTTCATATGAACACCCTATCTATAGAATTAACTTCCCTTATTCCTGTTCTCTCACCTTTCCTCAATTAACTTTAAACACTTTGGTATTATGACCTCAAAACCCATCACATCTAATACCTGAACTGCTGAATTTATTTATTTATGCAGCTTTATATCTCACTAAAAGTTACAGTTTCTGATGTGTCATTTCAATTTATTTCTGGTGTTTTAACTTAATCGGTTTTGCCGATGTTTGCGTGTGAAAAGGAAAAGTGTATTGAACAGAAATGGAAACTAAACAATGACAATAATCTCATGTTTTACTCAAAGATGATTTAATTTCAATATTATTCCCAGAATTCAATGCAGAAGCAAAGTACCAGTTGCAAACATAATATAACTGAGGCTCCCCTTTATTGTGATATATTGGGTCTGTAAAATTATATTATATAGTTATGATGGCATTGAAAAAGAAGTTTCCTGTCTAGTCTCTCTTATTCGTGTAGCTAGTATCTGTCAGTCATCTCTTGTTTCGCCCTACTATTAAGCTATAAACTAGTATAGGCATTCTTAAAGGACTTGCGTGGCTTATACTCTGCTAGCTGCTTACGTAACCTGTTCTGTTTATGCAGTACATTTCCATAAAATATGCTTTCTAGTGCCTAAGGTAAAATTTTAGACTTATTTTACATTCACATATCCTTCTTTCCTCCTCTGTTTTTGTTTCCTTGCATTGTATGTCTTCATAAGGTTCCCTGTATAACTTGCATACCCACATTATGTCTCCCTTTTTGCCACCTATTTTCAAGGGAAATATATTTAATTTTTGCAACATCTACTAAAAGCAGCGGTGGTATGGCGGTAGCATTGTTGCCTCACAGCAAGAGGTTCTCCCGTTCCATTCTCGGCTTGGTTTGGGAGTGCCTTCTGTGTGGAGTCTGCATGTCATCCCCGTGGTTGGGTAGCGTTCGAAAGACATGCATGCATAAATGGGCATGCCTTCATTGAAGGTTGGGCGTCAAGCTGGCACCTCGGCATTTCATAAAATAAAAATCTACTGCCAATCATTAGCAGACCGGAGTTCCGCTGTGGCGACCCCTTACCGGGAAAAGCCGAAAGACAAACGACAACAACAACAACTTACACCTCATGCCATCCACATCCTTGTTCATACTTGTAGCCTTTCTTTGTACCTTCTTGACTACCTTAATATTACATCCCTGAATGGTCACCAAATATTAATACTTTACACCAGTTGTTGACTGGCCAGTGATCTAAGGAGAGCAATATGTCCTGACTGTTCCTATAGTCTCTCCACTCTAAGGATGCAAGCAAGCATATTAGTTGCCTTAGATAAAGTCATAACTGGTTGTGCTTAATGATTAATTTTTTTTGGAATTACCACATTAGGTTTTTTCATGCCCTCAGGTATTAAGATTCATTTCTCCAGCATGGCATTTTACCCTGGAATTATTAGAATACAGGGTAAAAATCCTGAGGATTAATCCTTGAAGATATAACTCCACTAACTAGTTCTTTTTCTTTGAGATGATATAATTACTATTAGTCTTTTCTTTCTTCAAAACACACACAGACAGTTGCCCTACTGTTTATTTATCTAACATCTTTTCTGCTCCAGTGTCTTCAATGTTCCATATTAATCTCCTGTAAGGGACTTAGTCAAGGATTTTTCTAAAGTCCAGTACACAGTGTAATATAAACATAAAACACACTCAGGATGGATTGACATAACCTACTTTCTTCATACCCGTGATGATACTCATTCTTTACTTACCTGCTGACCAGAAGTCAGCTATCCTTTCCTGACACACTTTTTTAAGACATTCCCTGCATGTAAGGCTAGGCTTCTAGGTCTAGGTCTGTAGTTTCATGGTCCATTTCCAGCTCCCTCTCTTACATTGAAGCAGCACCATGGCTTCCAACCAATACTCTAGAATCCTGCAGCTACTAAATGACTGGGTGAGGAGTTCAGACAAGGCATTTGGAAGTACAGCCACTATGCTCTTTAGGATCCTTGAGGGTATTTTATCATAAAAAATTATCATTTTTCTCTTCTCATAACTTCTTCAGTGTCATTTCTTTATATGTGACTGTCAAATCTACCCTCTTTTCCCATTTCATTCTCTCAAGTTGGCATCTTTCCTTATTTCTCTGTTATGAAGAGAGGAACAAAGAATCAATTGAAAATTTATTTTCCTGTCCTCTGTGAACACTGTCTCTCTTTGACCAGTCTCAGATATTCTCTCTCTCTCTCTCTCTCTCTCTCTCTCTATCTATCTTTCTTCTTTGCATTATATATCCCCAGAGCACTTTCCTTCTGATAGTTATTGCTTCTGATAGATCTTTCACTTAGACTGAATCTACCCTTAGAACTCTTCTCTAGTCAACCCTCCTCTTTGTTTAACTCAAAAAATGTCCTTTCCCTCCCATGGAATGCCTCCTTGACCTTCCTGATAAACCACATTGACCTCTTTCTTCCACATGCCTTACACATTTCATAACTCTGTCTCTATGGCTGTCTGTAGGCACCTATTGATCTTTGTCTACAGGCTATTCAGTCCTTTAATTTGTCTCCAGCATCATATTTTCACTTCAGTACATCTCCTAGCTTAATGTAGTCTGTCTTACTGTACTTCCATTAGTTATTGAGTAGATAAGAAAGAAAGGCATACCACAGCAACATCTTATTTCTGTAGCAGAGAACTTAGATATGTATTCTGACTGGTAAACAGGTGAGAGGAAAATGTTAGAAACACTGGTGAGTCTATGTTTCAGATGGAATATAAAGAACTAGTATAGAAAGGGGAATGCTCTTTGATAAGCAATTGCTGAGTAAATGGTACAAATGTGACAGAGAAAGGTATGCCTGAAGAGTTTTTGGCAACCAGTATAACAGACATTTAGAATAAAAATATCTCATTATAGAAGGATCAAATTCATTCTTTTGAAAAACTGAGTTAGAAGTAATATGGAAAACTTATTGGAACTGAAGACAGTCAAAGCACAGTGGAGTCAATAAAGGAAGAAGTATGTATAGCAAAAAAAATCTTCATTAACAGAAGCTGCAGCTGTGAAAAGATGATGCAGCAATCTATCTAAAGGAAAGGTAAAAGCTACACAGGAAAAAATAAGTTGTATTGAAATAGGCAATAAATGCACATATTAGACAGTGTTAGGAAGACAGGAAGAAGATGGTTATAGTTGTGTGACAAGAACTGTATACTCATATAACTGGGATGGCTAAAGAAAGACAAGGAAAAACAGAGAATGTAAAATCCACTCTGAGCTCAGTTATTAGTATGGATGCTGAATTTTAGCAACAGAAAATTCAAATTCCATTCACGGTCCAACAGAACCTTGGGATTTTTTTTCAAATGATTTTTGCTTTAACTGGCACCCTAAAACTTAAAATTTCTTATGGATTGCCCATCACCAACATTCTAGAGTCAGTACTCAAACTTCTGTTGATAGTACCTATCAAACACCCCTTGAATTTTGACATTGTTCTTTCTCTTTTGCTCTAGAAGTAGAATTGAGTTGTTGTAGTATAATTAGCATTACTTCAGCCCTATACCTGTTTTTACAAATTTGGTTATAGTCAGGCAATGTAAGGAAAGTAAAATGGGAGTTAAGGATCTACATGACCAAGAAATTGTCTCTGATTTACTCCAGAAGCAACCATCTAGACTGTATGTGGGACTAGTTGGCGGGAGGGAAAGGACAGTCAATCTAGTGTATTATCTCCAGCCTACTGAAAGAAGGTGATAGCTGCTGAACAGTCCTGTTAGCAGCACTGTGATCAGCAGTTTCACATTGCTGATAGTAAGATTTTAATGTTGATCACTTAAGACCTATCTATATGAAGAGGATGAGTACTTAACTTTGCTACTGCAATATGAAAGCCATCCTTTCAGTGCAATTTCAGACAGTGTTGGCTTCTGCACAGCCTTTAAAAGCCAGTACTTGCATTAGCCATATGAGGACAGTGATGGTAGTTCTGGGCAAATTGTTGAATATACAACAGTGATCTGAATTACCCATTTTTTAAATGATCATGCCATTGGCACATGACTGAATGTCATTGTTAAGTTGTGGCAAGCTATATGGGTTCAATATTATGTAGGCCTTAAAAAAAGGACAAGATGAGTCAAATGCCTTTCCATTTTCTCTATGCCAGCCTTAAAATCAGACATGAAGAGATGGATGTTGACCTTGGGCCTAAGCAAATGAAGATCTTCATTAGTTTTCACCCCAAAGTCTTTATTTTTTTGTCTCAGATTATCGGTGACTCCTGACCAAGTCTGATGAGTGTTTTGATATTTAACAACTTAATTTTAAACTCAGTATAGCAGTCATAGCAGAGTCCCTAGCTTGTTCATGGATGTTGCAGCACTCTCATCTTCAGTGAAGAAGTCCTACAGCTATTGCACATGTTGTACATGGTACTGCACAGCTGTGAATTATGTGTTTCATCTTGTTAGCACTGGCAAAAGTGGCAATTCAAAAAGGCATCTGTTGAGCCCTAGCTCTTCACAAAAAGCTGTACATTATTATTTTCCTTCTGAAGAATGCCTGCAGATGTATTTTACAAGTTTCATAAATTCATTAACTTTTACTAATGTCGAACCTAACAAAAGACAATATCAAAGCCCAGCAAGGCACATACATAACACAGATGCCTATCTTGCCATGAGGTGCTTCCTTAAAGCTTTTAATCATGTAGCAGACACTGTAGCTAACAAAGGCAGTCACATTTTGTGAATTAACATCGTAGTTTGGTAGCAATTTCAGCATCACTTGAGCTACTGTTGAGCAATTCATAGCTGACAGCTCTGTGCAGGTGGCCATGCACAAGTTCCATCCCTGGAGTACAATAATAACATTTAGAATGCAATGTGCATTATTATATGTGCACTTAGTTCATATGACTTCTAGTGGTCTTCCTTGTATAGCACTGTGAATGTCTGCTTCTATGTATGCCTACAAATTTGGAAAGTTCACTGGTGCAAATTATCACTTTTCTCTACACTGTTGAAGCTGAGGACTGTCTAGTTTCTCAGTCAAGATATTTGAAGTATACCATGTGTGTAGAGCATCTATGACAATCTCATGCCTGGCTGCTAACATACCCACTTTAAATCTTATAATGTATGTTGTTTATCATGGTGCATTCTGTTTACCTCCATTCTCCTTAATTTGCTTGTCTTCTTGGCTTGAAAAATGGTCCATGTTGGGATTCCTAAATTCTTTAAGGAAATCTTCTGGGGAAAGTTTTGCTGTACCACATTCAACGGAGTTTGTAGACAGGATTATCATGAGGAGGTTTTCTTCCTGTAAGTAGGTTAACCTCTTTCAAAAAAGAACTGAGAGAATGTAAGAGTATAGTTTGTTTCTTGGTCTGGAGATTTATTTTGTTCCTTCTCATGGATGTCTTGGCTAGATTACACAAGATTATAAAGGAGGTGCAGTTGTCAAGTTGTGGGGGTCTGTTTCCATTTTTGCCATGCTTCATCCCTTAGAATTAAAAGATGTTTGAGTTCAGTTGCTAGCCATTCAGTGTTGGTGGGTTTGTAAAACCTGTGGATAAGCAGGGAGAATTTGTCTTGCAGCTGCAGTAGAAAGTTTTTTAGGCTTACGCCTGCTATATTAGGATCATGTAAGGAGAATATATGGTTGCTCTTGTGGGCTTTCAAAAAGGTTCTAGAGCTTGTCTATATTTGTGCTACTCTGGCTTCTGAAGGCATTTAATATCAATGGTAGTTGTCTAGGATGGTTGACAATTTTAAAGGTGTTTGGGCTTAGTGATGATGGTTCAATGTTTCGGTTGGAGATGGAGTTTAGTATGTTTGTAATAATCAGGTCTAGTGTGGATTGTTTAGAAGACCTGAGGTTAGTTTTTTTTGGATCTTTTATGAGTTGAAGGAGACCAAGGTCTGCTAGGAAAGTATCAGTGTCAAATAAAAGAGGGACAAGATAATTAAGACCAAAGCTACCTAGAATGATTATGTTATTATTTTTGAGATGGTTATTAAGGATGTTAGTGATAAAGGATTAGAATTTATTTAGGGAAGTAGGGGGTGGTAAATAGGTAGTAGCGATCTCTAGTGGTTTGGCTTTGTGAGTTGGAAATTTTAGAAGAATTCAGTTATGACTGGAATCAGAGGAGGAGGAGCAGTTTCCTTCAGCAATGACTTTTGGGTTTAGGTTATTTCTATAGAAAATCAGAGAACCTCCACCTGATCATTTGCCTTGTCTGGCATCATTGACATACATCTAGGAAGTTAGAAAGTGTTCGAAGTTGGGGCAGTCATTTTTGACCCAGGATTCTGGGTGTTTGGTTTGTGCTGGGAAATAAAAGCACTTATGCGGTCTGGCTTGTTTCTGATGTGATGTGCATCAAGAAAGGTACAGGCCAGTATAGGAAGATAGTTCTGATATTGAGGAAATTGAGTTGTTGGGCCTGGTTTGGGCTCAATGTTACTTTTAAGAAGACTATAAAGTTTGTAAAGAATAGTCTGAAGGAAGTCTTTGGTGTTTGTAAGCAGAGAGAAAAATGTTGCTGAGTTTTAGTAACTGCATTGCTAGCAGAGTAATCCTAATAGTGGTAAGTTGGGGAATAGGTCTGGTCTGATTACTGGGTGGTTGTGGTGCTATCTTATTGTTGAAGAAGTTCTGGAAGCAGGGGTAATACATGGTGATATAATGATTGGTTGCATAAGTATTTTACGAACATGTTTGTTATTGGTTGTAGATGGCGAGGGAGGCAAAGAGAAAAGACAAAGGAGATAGAACAGGGTAACTTGTGGAAAGAGAAACATTTTACTATTGGATGTGTGTTGTGTTTGCACAGAAATGTGTAAGTGGGAGTTAAGACTTCCAGTAATATTGTATTACTGACTATGAGCACAGTGAGATGAGGGTTATGTTGTTTTATGGTGGTGTCTTTGTAAGAGGTGTGTCTTGAGGTTGTAGCACTGGGTGGAGATCAGAGCAAATATAATGGATGGTCTGGGAGGGTGGTAGGGAAACTGAGGTGGGTGGACAGTATAGTGAGACACATCTCTCACTGTTTTGGGAGTTAATCAGTCAAGGCCTGTGTCTAGAAGGGAGCCCAAAAACAGTAGGTACAAATGCATGAGCTGTTCAAAAATAATAGCTTACAGACAAGAGGCAGTGCTAATAATTGTGTGACAGTAAAGCAGTGTATGTTGTTGCGCCACTGTAATGGGGTACAGTAACTGTAAAGGGGATTGAACTGGTTTGAATGGAAGAGTCAAGCAAAGACCAGCTATAGAGATAACTCCTGTGTTAACATTGTTATAAAAAAAGAAAAAGCTGAAGTGTAAGACACTAAGAACAATTTGCATGATAAGTAGAAAATGCACTTTTTTTGTTTTTATTTTAGCTCAATTTTCCTTTCTTAAAGTGCCTGTGGGAAGAGTTTGGTTAGAATCCACTCCACAACTGATGATTGTTTTACAATGTGAGGACAGACCCAGGTAGCTTTGCAAAGAAGTGAAATACCTTAAGTTTTTTTTTCTCTTTTTTCTTGCTTTTCCTTTTCTGTGGTGCCTGTGAGAAGTGTTTAGATAGAATCCACTGCACAGACGATGTTTGTTTATGGTCTGAGGACAGAGACAGATAACATGGAAGAAAGTGAAGTAGCACAAGTTTTTTTTTTCTTCTCATTTTCCTGCCTTTACTTTGCCAAGGTGTCTGTGGGAATGTTTGGGTAGAATCAACTGCACAGCTGATGTTTGCTCTACAGTGCCAGGACAGACCTAGGGAGCTTGGCAAAGAAGTGAAATACTATAACTGCAGGCAGGGAGGAATGACCATGATTGACTTCTCAGGCTGGAAGAGAGAGACTGATTTGTGGTACATATTTTAGATCCTCATGGGCTGGATTATTTCAAGAAAATACACAACACTAAAAGATACAGAACTGTACCAGAGGAAAATAACTTCTCTCATTGGATATAAGACTCAAATGATTATAGCAGCCAGATGAATTACTGACACAACTATGACATACTTTGAACTCAGGCTACATATGATCAAAAATTACCTTTATCATCATTATTCAGTACAGCAATTTGTCTATTTGTAGGGCAATTACAGAGGTTTGCTGATACAGTGCCAACTGCATCCACTGGAATTCCCAGATAGCTTTTTTTTTGGTTTTGTTTAGAACGAATAGTGACATTTGATTCTGCAGTAGTTGAGGTCAGATTTCTTGATTAAAGCAACCCATGAATTACCCCTTCAGCTGATGTTTGCTATGTTTTATGTCTGTCTGGTATAAATTAGGAATTATTTATGTATTTTTGTCTGTTTATGTAGTTATGTATCTGTTTGTGTGTTTATCTGATCCTTTTTTTTTTTTTTTAATTTATTTATTTCTTTTTTTCACATGAGGATGTCAAACTTTGAAGATGTCTTTTTTGTACTGGAATCCTAGCAAAAAAAGCTTATTAAGTTTGGAAGACACGTACTAACTGGTCAGTTTAAATTTTACTTTGACTATTTCTTTAGAAAATATTTGCATAATTTTAGAGGTATGACATCAATAGGACTTGTTGCCAGGACAGATTTGTGTCCCAGAGACTCCCCTATCTATAGAATAGACTCCCTCTCCTCATCAGAGCACTTCATTATCCTTTTTTAATCAAAACCTGGATAACTGGATGGGAAACAGAAAATACACCCCTGGGATTCCACCTTTGTCCCTGCTGGACAGGTGCTTTGGGTGCTGACTTGTCTAAGCATGGGCTAAACTCTTGGCTAGGCTTATAAGTGCCTTGGGGCCAACAGCCTAGTAACGTCTTATGATCCTGTGACCCTATGTGATATAGACAGAGCAGCCTAGTATAATAGTGTAATTATTTCTCCGATTATAGAAACTAGTAGCTTACCCATGCCTGCTTTGTTCATCTTATGTATTAAAGTAGATGTAACACATTACACAAAAACTGGATCTTATTTAATATTTTAGCTTTATAGATTGACATAAGATATAATTGAGTCTCTACATGTTAAATACTGAGTGGAATTTTATTTTTTATTTCTTTTTTTTTTTCAAGCTTGAGAAAACATTTACAGCTATGTATAGAACACATGATAGCATGAATCAGGAGCTTACAAACCTGCTTGAATGTCATTATTTCTTTGATTACCAATATGACATTTTGGTAGGTCTGAATTTGTATAGATCAGTCCATAATCCTTAAGAAACTTTTGTTAGAATTTCATAGATTACGTCTTAAGAGAACTGAAAGATAAATTATAAGATATGTATCCATAAGCCAGACATGAATATGGCACTGTTGCATCTAATACTAAATTTGCAGTTTCTGTACACCTTAGTGATAGTGAGACTCAAGCTTATGTAATGCATCTATGTAGATAGACAAGCCAAATAATATTTATCATCTTAGAACTTTCTAGCAAAATATGAGTAGAAATACAGGACGTAATAAAAAGAAAGGTGTACAGCTTTTAATCCATCACATTCAAAGTGAAGTCTTGGGTGACACAGTGGCACATGGATAGTCTTGTCACCTCACAGCAAGAGGTTCCATGGTTCATCTCTCAGCTGGGGTGCTTTCTGTGCAGGGTCAGGTTTCCTCCAGGTAATCTGGTTTCCTTCTACATTCCAAAGATATGTAGTAGATGGACTGAGCACTTCAAACTGACCACTGGAGTAAGTGTGAGGTGTGGAAGAACTATTGAGGCAGGGCTAGCTATCCAGTTGTGTAAACCTTGGCTCTAGATGCTTGTCACTGTTGAAGTGATACCCTGGCCGCATATGTGAAAGGGTGTTGTGAATGGATGGATTCAAGGTGAAATGTTCTTGCTGCAGAGCTTTACAAAACCTTTCCTCAACATGATGACAACTTATTAAAGAAAATATAAAAAAACATAGAACCTGACTCCCCACACCCTAAGTTAGGGTTCCTATTAGAATGCCAAAAGCTTAAAATAGCGATCGATTTAAAGGTCAGAAATGCTGGATCTTGATCTCCTTTTTGTAAGATCACGGTACAGTGAGGATTGAAATATTTGCCCTTTCCTCACTGTAGTGTGATCTCGGGTGCACCCCCTCACAATAGCGTGTTTGAGGTCCTGCATTTTCAACCTTTAGGTCGTTCATGTTTTTGGATTTTCATTTATGTAATATAGAGCCCTAAGTTATACTCACCTTAATTTACATCCTCACCTCTTCAAATTATCCTTTACGACTGCTTAAAACATATATAATTTATCTATTTTGCCTTACTATCCATCTATGGTTCCACTCTGCCCTGTACTATTGTGTTGCTTATACTCTCATAACATCCTGTAAATACTGCTAAATGGCTGCCTTTATCACAATATTGTCTCTAAATGTATAATGATATGATCACTTGATTAGTATGTAACTTATAACTGTATAAATCTGTACATACTGTATGTTTACACACATATAGGTTCATAGGTTAGTACTAGGCTAACTGCCCTTGCAAGCCATTTTAAGCCTAGCCAGTTATCCCCTGTGAGATTCAAACCCTGTGCCTTGTGTTTGTAAGGCAAGCACCTTAACCATTAGGCCACCCTCCCAACCCTCCCAACCCTCCCAATTGTTGTATAATACTGTCTGTTTTTGTTAATACTGCTTGTATCTACTAACTGTTTTGACTTTTATGTACTGTTATAATAACTGCCATATGGAGCTTTTCTGCCAGGGCCTCCACTGAAAACTGAAAATAGGTTATTGTAGCCCAGTGGACTTTCCCAGTAAACAAATGTCAATAAAAAAAAAATATATATATATATATATATATGTAAAATATATAGAGTTTCAACAAATACCTTTTTTAAAAGAACCTAAAATGTATTTCAGAAGGTTGTTTAACATTTGGTTAATACGAAAAACCAACAGTATGAATGGATATGTCTCAGATCTCAAAAATATGTATTGTCTAGAACTATAACAGGGAAGTAAGGGAATTGTGTTTAATGAAAACTGAAGAAGAACAAAGATTACATCTGAAATTCTGGATTATTTTATAAATGAGTAAATCAAATCATTTGGTGATCAGGTATCACACAGCATCTGACTAGTGTATCTGGTATCAGCAGTTCCCATTTAGTAGATATGGATTTGTATAATTTAGAGGATTCAGATATTAAAATATAATAGTTTTCTAGTATTTCAGACATGGATTTGAGTAAATTGAAGAATGAGATTCGACAACCCTTAACAATGTTATATAATTTATAGTTATAAGAAGTTATTTTATACTAGGTATGAAAGAAGTTGTAGGAAGCCTTTATACAAAAACAAAGGGGATATGTGCATAACAAAGTTCTATAGTCCATTAGCAGACTGATTGGACTATAGTGCTGTGTATAACAGTCCAATCAGTTTGCTAATGTACGTATGCAAAATAATGGGTAAGCTGAAGCTTCATGTTCTACTGTTGAAATTGAAGGCCTTAAATCTGTTCAGCATTTATTAACTTGATTAAGATAGACAAACACTATCTCATAACCGGTATTTTTATGTCATCATTGTGTATGCTATGACCAAGAAGTGCCTTATAACCAGTATTTTTATGTCATCATTGTGTTTGCTATGACCAAGAAGTGTCTTTTAGCCAGTATTTTTATATCATTATTGTGTTTGCAATGACCAAGAAGATACAGACTGATGCAAAGTATATTTTCTAATGATTTCAGGTATGCAATTGCTAGAACTTTATAGTTAAACACTGCATGCTTTGTTTGTCCATTTATTAAGTATCTGAATTACCCACAGGCTTTATGAAAATGAATGGCACTGAACATGATGGCTTTTTCACTGAAAGGTTTAGCATCATTGAGGTGCTGCTCTGGTTCCATTTTAGGACAGCATTTGCTTAATTTTTAATATGTAGTATTACATATATTATAGGTTCATAGGTTCATAGGAGATTACTAGGCTAAAAGCTTAAGGGCCTTTACAAACATAGTCAGTATAATCTGATTTTCCCTGATATATGGCCTCTAGGGGCAAGAATGTGGCATGGATTTGTGTCTGTGCATGGAGTATCTTACAAGCTGCCGGGTCCATACGGACATAGGCAGTACCCCAGGTATGAAATTTCAGTTCTCCAGCCATTGATCCAAATTGCATTTGAAGAGGGCCAGGGAAGGTCTCTCCTTAATGTGAATAGGAAGCCTGTTCCAAAGAAGGGGCAATCTCTGAGATAAATATCTGTCTCTCCAGCATGTTTTGTTTAAGTCTCTGACTAAGTTTAGATCCCTAGAACAGGTGACACTTGTGTTATTTGACTTGTGGATGTGTAGCAGCTCCATCAGGGCTGGATTTGTGATTGCCCTGTATGTCAGGTATAGGTCACCCCTTAACAGTCAGTAGAGACAGAGTAAAGGGATAGAGATTTTAGTCTATCCATCTAGTTCATGTTGTGTACACCCTGTATTTAATTTGTGAGGAACCTCTGAGGTCAGTCCAGGTGCTGTAAGTGCATAGTCAAGTACATGCCAAAAGGCACATTGTACATGATTATTGGTCTAATGAAGGCTGAGTACAGTGGGACTATACTTTCCTTAATCTGGATGTCATACCTTTACTTATAAGTTGTGCCACATAAAAATAATTCCTCATTACTGTGGCCACATAGTGGTCAAAGTTCAGGCTACCATCTGTCTGTGTACCTAAATCTCTCACTTCTGAGTCCACTCTAAGGGGTGTGCTATTGTTGCAATTTGCAGGGGTATTTGTCTTCCCAAAGGGTATGATAATGCATTTTGCTTTTTGCATTTAGTTTTAGGCCATGGTTCTGGCACCAATCATTTGTCTGATCTATACCCTCCTGAAGGATATCTACATAATTGAGGGATTCAGTGATTGCCCCCAGCTTGCAGTTATCAGCAAATGTTGTCATCAATAGGCCTTCCATATTTGCCTTGACTTCAGAGAAGTATACTCCAAACAGGAGTGGTCCTAGCACTAAGGCTTGTGCCACACCACTAATGACTTGCCTCTTGCTGTATCTGGATTCACCCACTTTAACCACATGTGTTCTGTCCATGAGGCAACTGTCCACCCATCTGGTGACATAGGGATTTATGTACAGTTTTGTGGGTTTATTTATAATACTTGAGTGGGGAATTGTGCCAAATTCCCTGGCCAGATCAAGGTAAAAGGTATGAACGGTTTCATCCTCATCCAGGACCTTAGTGAATTTCTCAAAGAAATCCACCAGATAAAGTAGGCATGACCTGCCCTTGACAAAGCTGAATCAGGTCTGGTTCAGTGTTTGGAGGTCTCCTATGTCATTATTTATCAGGTCCTTGATTATTCTTTCCATGGTCTTACATACAAGACTAGTCAAACTCATAGGTCTGTAATCTCCCAGGTCAATAGATGGTCTCCCCTCATGAAGAGGGATGACTGCTGCTGTCCTCCACTCTGTCAAGACAAAGCCAGTCTGGTGTCTGTGGTTAAACAGATATCCTAATGGGCCCAATAAGTCCTAATTTAAGCTGTCTCAAAGGCAACCTGCATATTGTCAGATCCCATTGAAGCTGTGTTTTTAGCTTTAGAGATCACAGTGTCAAACTGTTCTTTGGTGAAAATTGGCAGTGGAGTGATGGAGGGTATTTTTGGGGGGAGAACTGGGGGTGATAGGGATGCAAAATTTGAGCTGAATTCATCAGGCAGCAGATCTATGATGTCTTCCGGTTGAGTATAGGTGATGGCATCTACAACTAATTCTGCACATTGTTGGGTGTTGACCTTAAGATTGCGGACATAACTGAAAAATGCCTTATGAGTATCTTTAGCTTTGGAGGCTATTTCTACTTCACAGTCTGCTTTCAGAGACTTGGCTAGTAACCTGATTTGCTTGGTTAGAGTAATAAGGGACTTATTTCTCTGCTGTGCATATTCTCTCTTACTTCTTGACAGGATTTTCTTTTTTGTTGTTGTATAATCTAGTAATACTAGGGCTCCACCAAAATGGTGTGGTTTTGTGGTCTGACCTGGTTTTATTTTGGTCTGCTGCTGCCGTTTGTATGCAGTTGTTTACATGGTCATACACAGCTTTTGTGTATACCTCTGCATAGGTTTCTGTGTTATCTGGATATGGGGAGCTTGGAAACTAGCAATGCCATCCCTTATTAGGGGTAATTTACCTTTGAGAAGTTTTTAAAGTTTTTGGGTTTAGGTGGGAGAACTAGTTTTTCTTTTATTGCAAAACAGCTTTGTGATCTGACCTAACTAGTAAGGACATAGCACTGGGAGGGGGGGGGGGGGGGTGCAGCACTCTCCCATATATCAGAGTATCAGATCTAGGATATTTGTTTGCCTAGTGGGAGTGCAGACCAGCTGCTCTATGGCATTTGAATTTACAAAGTCAAGAAATCTCTCGGCCTACATGTTAGTGGCTGTGTATGCCTCTCAATTAATGGAGGGTTAGTTAAAATCACCCATGAGAATGGCACTGGGCTGGATGATGAGTGATTCTAGTAACTTCATGTATGATGTATGGGTTTCCTGATTCATAGTGGGAGACCTGCAGTTAGCAAGAATATGGTAATGGAGCTTTCCCATGGTTAGCTGAACATGAAGGAGCTCAAGCATGTCATATTGTTTGACCAGCCTTGAGGTGTGCTTATACTTTATGTAGATAGATACACCTCCACCCTTAACTCTTTCATGTTCAGTGGGTGCTCAGAATGTATGAAAGGCATTATTTCCATACACTGCCAGATTGCTTTCTGTGGCTTGGAACCAGGTTTCAGTAACTGCGCAGTTATGTTTGCAGATATTATTTCTGAATAGTCACTTTTTAAATATCAGTTATAAAGATGATATACAGCTAATGATAACTGCCTAAAAAATGTTGAATCTTTTTAGAAGGCAGGACGCAGTGGGCTTGGGTGAAGGACTTTGACAGGCTGTACTGAACATTAATTCTAAACTTGATAACTTGCGACTTACGGTGGACAGAATATGGTTTCTCACTGGAAAAGATTATCCTAAATGTCATATTTTCCAGTTTTAAAATAGACCTAATCAGAGGAAGAAGAAATTCAATATGCAGCAAGAATAGTATATGTTTATACACTTTATTTTGATGTTTTAATACTTTCATATTTAGTAAAATTATACCAAGGGAATATATGTATATGTTCAGCATAGATGTAGAATTCAAATATTTGACATTCTGATATCATTTTATTTTAATAGTAATAACTCTTACAAGTGAATCACTGAAAATAACTATTCAAACATGCATAAAAAGCTGACCGTGTATTACAGACATGTTATTACAGATTTGCTTGTATTCCCCTGTGACTAAGTGAATCTTAAGTACATATTATTAGTTTATGGAGTTAAATTCTAAGGGCAAGTTGTTATATCAGATTATTAATGAAAGACTTGCAAGGTGGAATAGCTTAAAGATGTGCTGGTCTGAGGCCATGGGATACTTTGAGAAAAAGCCAGTTTCCTTTTTTCATTGAGCTATAGCTTATCTATAACTTTTTTTTATTAATTAGAAATCACTTGAGTCCTACTGGGGTATACTGAATTTTGTTTGTTCCACTTATTATGGTATATTCATATTTACTGCTTAGCAGACATGCTGTTGTAAAACTGCAGATTTACTTTTTTAGAATTAAGAAGTCATGGGGTAGACAAAGGTGTACTTCAGCATCTGAGTTATTTGTGAATAGCAGGCAAAGCAAAAGTGTTGACTGCACACTGGGAGATAAGTTATATTACACAATCATATGCTGTGCAGGTCGACAGTGTTAGTCTTTTTAGGATAATTAATTAGCTAGTGGCTCTTAAAATAAATGTTCTCTTCTGTCCTGTTTAGAGAGGAATATATGTTACCTATATCTTGCTAAGTTACAAGATGACAAAGATTCAACCCAATAAAAAAACACTGGTCTAATCTTCCATTTCTTGATATATATATATATATATATATATATATATATATATATATATATATATAAATTTTTATAAAGTATTTTTTTCTTCTTTTTTTGTAAGGTGCAAATTGAAGATTAAATACAATTAAAAGTCTTAAACTGTATTCCATAAATTCCATAAAACTCTGTTGTCTTTTGGATTTTTCCGGGTTAGGGGTATCCAAAGCGGATCACCAGCCCACAGATTGATTGGCAGTGGTGCTTTTACAGTGTCAATTTGCCATGTCGGCGCCCAGTCTTCACAGAAGGCACACACATTGTTTGAAATCAGATATTTACAATTTATCAGTCCAGAAACTGTATGCCTGCAAAAACCTAATCTAGCAAAAGGTAAAGAGGATTTGCTTCAAGGCATAGAGACAGCTAAACAAATATAATGCAACTAATTTATTACACAGCTAGCTATATTAATATATAGTAACAACATGAAAGTGAGACATATATTACAGCATTAGAATGTGACTTTAATTCTGGGTTTATAGCACGACCACTTCTCAAATTCTTCTTCTTCATTTTTATTAGAAGATCGAAATGGAATAGCCAAACCAAAACCCAAGTCCTGGGGTTCAATAAACTCTGTGCAGGCTTTGCGTGAAGCCTACATGGATTTTACATGTTTGTGTGAAGTTGAGCAGTGTGCAGCACTACGTCATGAATATTAGGATCTATATTAGAACACAGAACTTTCAAAATTTCGAGTGTTCTAATATCAAACCCTATTAATTGAAAATTTAAAACATCGAACATACAGAGCAGCAAATTTTTTCCTAGGGGAAAAAAAATTTGCTGTTACAAAACACATACACACAACACAAGCACACCAAACAAACAGCAATCCACACACATACACCTAAACTCTTACACCTAACCCTACACTAAACTGTACATATACCACTAACTATCCACTTACCTTAACCTAAACCCTAACCCTAATGTCCGTCACTATCACACAGTCACCTCATCTGCACCCTAACCCTAACTCACCTACCCTGCCCTAACCCTCACGTCCACACAATCGCACACTTACCTGACCCACACCCTAACCCTAACTCACCTATCCTGCCCTAGCCCTCATGTCCACACAATCGCATACTTACCTGACCCGAGCCCTAACCCTAATTCACCTACCCCGCCCTAACCCTCATGTCCACACAATCGCACACTTACCTGACCCGTGCCCTAACTCACCTAACCCGCCCTAACCCTCATGTCCACACAATCGCACACTTACCTGAACCCAACCCATACTTTTCCACCACAGCGCTGAAAATATCGAAGCAACAGAAACGGACAACCAAATTCTTTCCCTTGGAAAAAAATTGTTTTTCTGTTTCTTCGATATTTTCAGCATTCGCTGAAAATGGGTCGATATTAGAACACTTGAAATTTTGAAAGTTCGGTGTTCTAATATAGACCCGAATATTAATGACTCGTGGCATGCCTAAGTTAGGTTTCATGGCTGGCAACACTGTTGCAGGTTAGGAAACCATGTAAGTGAATGCGGCTACAATTTTGTTGAAAGCAGAGCACCTACAGTCCACGGATTTGTGAGGAATGCTACAATAACCACCAGAGCTTCAAAGATAGGTGTGAATTGTATCTCTCAAGCTGTAAGAGCAAGAAATCTGGACAAAGTCATGAAAAGTGGGGGGACAAAGGGCCAAATATAGGGACACTTTTGATGTATTGCTCATACAAACTTAGCAAATTGATAGAACAACATGTTTGGCATTAGTATGAAGTTTTGGAAAAGTATGAAGTCTGGAACTCAAATATCTGTCATTATTTTCTGACTTCAACCATCAATAATTTGCCAATGATTTGCAGAAAACCACAATTTTAGGAGAAATGGACCAAAAATATGAGGCCAAGATCTGGACATTCTGCAAAAATATATACATTTGAGAAGTATGCTGTGAATCTGTGATTGCAACATAACTCCACAAAGGCCAGTATAATGTGAGGACATTTAACCAGAAATAGGGACATATTTGCCATAGATATCACATAGACATGTGATAGAATGAAACTCAAAATACCTGTCATCCTCTTTGAGCAACATATGTGGACAAAGGCATACATAATGGGAGATCAATGGCACAAAATAGAGACAGATTTTTAATATTGCACTTCCAAACTTAGATGGTTGGTAGAATAAATAGGTTGTACATTAGCATGAACTTTCTGAAGAGTATGACATTTGAAACTCAAATGTCAGTCATCAATTTCTGACTTCACTCCACAATGACAAGGCAATGATTTGCAGAAAACAAAAATACTTTGAGGAAAAGATCACAAATATTTGGCGGAAATTGGGCATCTGCACAAATTAGGACAGTTGAGAGGTATGTGACTAAAATATATATAATGCTGAGTCATATCACTCCAGAGATAATCTCAGTCATATGGCAGAAAGCCAACATTTTGATAAGGAAAACATCTGGACATCCTGGGAATATCTGGACAGTTGAGAGGTATGAATGTGAAGTATATGGTCCAAACACAGTAAAGCACAGTACAGTGTACCTACAATGCCGAGTACTGTGATACCTATTTCTGACATTCTGTGCTGAAACTGTGTTAATGATCTGTAACAGGACATGGGCTGCCATGTAAAATGATCACTGAGGGGAAGTGTGTGTATTGAATAGCTATTTACCTATAAACTATCTTACCCATTAACTACTACATATAGCCCTATATAATACACATCATCAAGTTACACAAACTAGCTTATTCTCAAAAACTCAATTTGTTCACTCCTTTTTTTTTTACTAAAATACATTGAATTATTTGCTGCAGCTATTGTCAGTTTTTTGTAACTTGTTACTTTGTATGTTTTTCTAGTGTTATTTGCTGCTGCTATTGTCAATTATTTTTTTTGTAACTTTGTTACTTTGTAAGTTTTTTCTAACTGTACTCTACTTGAAACTTTTGTAAGTGAATTACTATATGTACTTCTGGAGCTTTTCTCCTCAGGACTCCACTGAAAATGGGCTCCTTGAACCCCAGTGGACTATCCTGGTAAACAAACTTCAAATAATAATAATAATAATAATAATAATAATAATAGGGACACACAGATGAATTGCAGGAATGAACACAGGGAAAGGGGACAGGTGAAACTCCCTCATGTACAGCAGAGGAGGGCATGTCAGTGGAAGATGGTTGCAGCAGCAACACCAAGCACATCTCTGTATGGTACAGTATGTACTGTATAGTGAAAATGTGTTGTCTGTGACTGCCATACAAGGTGATATAATGGGGAGGACGTCTGTTAGAGATAAGTATCCTTACATGAATAATGCAGAGGACATCTAGCAGGGATCTGACATACAATAGATGTAAGGTACACATTGTTAAGCTGAGCAAATTGATTATGAGTGTACTCATAGCAGAGGTCTCCAGCAAGGTGGTCACAGCTAAAGGATCATGGAAAACATTACAAGAACCAACAATAATCAAGGACAATTTCAGAATAATACCACTACTAATCCCATGCCTCTAACAAAACACATGTGATGTGGAGTGATTACAAATGAGCCTGCACGCACACACTTGAACAACTATTATGATACATCCACACTCTATGAGAGTGACCATGCATACTGTCCTGGCACAGTAATATCTGCAGGAGGTGTTAGGAGGGACACTGCTATACCTGTATGGGACAGTATGGCCAATAATGGCTAATTGCCTTGTGTGAATGGCATATATATATATATATGGCATAATCCACACTGTCATGAATACTATACATGCCATTAATGTTGTCAAACACCTATGTATGTAATGTGTGCATAAGCCAAACAGGTAGCACAGATGCATCTGGAATAATGACTTGATGGGGATTCCACACCATCAGACAGTCATGTAGATTCCACAGAAAGAATACCTAGGTATGGCCAGTAAGCTGTGTGAAAGTGCACTCTGACAAATGTGGTGTGGTACACTTCAGTTACACATCTCTAGAAGATATGTATGGGTGTACATTAAGAAGTGTGCTTTGTACACAGTTACTGGTGTGATGAAGGCTGGGAACCATGAAGGTATTATGCCCTCTGATGTGCATGTCCTTCACATACCCAGTACTTTGTGCATTCAAGGGAGTAGTCAGCACTGTGTGCATATCCAGGTGGATGTACCACTTACCATCTACCCCAGGACACAGGTCACATACCTATTAGTATGATTATATGGTGTAATGTCCACATTATACTTGGGTGGTATCTTTGTTTCCTGATTTAACAAATCCCTCCATGTTTCTTGTCAATGCATGTGTTATCATGGCTGTGGCAGCAATTTTTGGCATGCGTTGATTCTGTTTGTATTATACTAATATCACAACTGGAGTCAATGACTGCCGATAATCTGTAGTCATTCAGGCAGCTGTTTGGACACAGTCTGTGTATGTCATCTGTGATGGCCATCACTTAACTAATGAGTAGGAAAGGGCCTAGCACACACCACCGATGTGCCAACCTGAGCATTGAACCTAAGATATAGGTCTCGTCACACATTTCAACATAGTGAGATGCCACGTCTGTCATACACTGGTCTACCCTTTTGGGGATATTGCTGTTTATGGCCACATATGACAGTGCTGATTAAATACCACAATGTGGATTTGTGTCAAATGTCTTCACCTTGTCAAGTTCCACAAGATGGATAATGTTGTCACCATGCATGCTCTCAATGACCTATTTGAGGATATATATGAGATGCAATGGACTTGATGTACCATTAACAAATCACACAGATCTGTTGCACACACCTGGAATATTACTAGTGTACATGTAGAAGAGATCCATGATAACATGTTGGTCTACTTCACAGTCAAGGAGAGTCCAGATTTCTCTATACTTGCATGCATCAGGTGGTGTCCCCCCAACTCAGGTGGATGTATGTTGATATATGCCCTTGTATGGCAATATAGGCCATGTGAAGGTTGTGTTGAACTATGTATTCAACTGTATCAGGAAGCTGTATGTGCTGAGCCACATGATAGGAGATCTGTGATGTCACAGCCCAATGACTCTGTGTGATAAGCCTGGATGAAAGTAAGGCAGCGCATACTGCCTATCATGATCTGGCCTAGGGTATTAACACAATCCTCCATGCTGGTATCAGTGAAAAAAACTCCAAGCTTGAGAATGAAACCTTACAAAAGTTGATGGGTAACCGATTGGCTCACTGACAGAACACTTCATGTGAAGTTGATGAAGCAACCTGTACAACTAGAGTTGTCACCACTGGCAAACCCAAGGGATCTGTGCTTGGCACTTCAGTGTTTGAACTCTATTTCTCTACATTGCAGGCTAAATTATATGGCCTTTGGCTTACTAAGATTGCTGATTCTTGCATATTGTGTGCAATCACTGAGTCCATCAATGGTGATAACATAGTACAGATGGAGCTAACATATGCATCTGAATGATGACAAAAACACATGATCTACAAATAAGTGCAGAAATGTGAGTTTGTAAAGCTGGCCATCTTTCAGAAAAGTAGAATTCCATGCTAATCACAGCATTGACAACAATCCTGCAGAAACCCAGTGATGTAAACACTGGAAACACATGTAAATAGCAATCTGAACTTTGACCACTAAGAGTCCACGCTGGTATTGAAAGCCTGTGTTGTGCACATCATAGCTCACACCATCATATTGAGATCTTAGGATTATATGACAGCACT
The DNA here is from genome assembly GCF_019279795.1 of Protopterus annectens. NCBI lineage: Eukaryota > Metazoa > Chordata > Ceratodontiformes > Protopteridae > Protopterus > Protopterus annectens. The sequence goes on along the minus strand of NC_056728.1, from coordinate 811,646,307 downwards.
GTAGTCAAACCTCATAACAACAATAACAGAGTATAATGGTCTTTTTTACATGTACCTCACCAGACACATGTAGCAGCTGGAAAGACCACAGCGCTTTCTCAGCAAGATAACCACAGGGCCTATAAACCATGCCATGATGTCTGTGAATAGATTAAAAGCCATGCCACTGTACTTTTTATTGTGTAGGATGAGGTGACATCTGCCTGGCCTCCAGGCCAATTTCTGAGCCTGCCCTGTTGGAAGTACTGCATATCGAAAAACTGATATAGCTGATGACATCAGCAGTGTATGTTGAGGATTATATAACAGTGTCACACATGTTGGTATAAAATGCTGTCTGTAATGTCAAGCAACAGCTCACACACAGAGAGATGACTGCAGTGAAAACAGAACCCCAACCTATGTAAGCACACAGACTACATAATGCAGTACTTTATGCAAGCACTGCAGCTCAAGTCCAACTTGGAGCATTTCAGACAACACTTTATACTGATGACAAGTAACAGCCCACACACACACACACACACACACACACACACACACACACACACACACACACACGACTGCAGTAAGAATAGAACCCGTATCTATGTAAATACACAGACTACAGAATCCAGTACTTTATTTAAGTGCCACAGTGCAAGTCTGAGTTGGAGTGTCTCAGATAACACTTTATAGCTGATGTCTCAAACAACACTTTATAGCTGATGACAGCTGCAGTGTCTGTAAGCAGAATATAGCAGTGTCCCACATGCTGATGTAAAATGCTCTTTATAATGTCATGCAACAACTCACACACATACCTGATTGCATTGAGAATAGAACCCCTACCTATGTAAGTACAAAGACTACAGAACACTGCACTTTATGCAAGTGTCACAGCTCAAGTACAGTTTAGAATGTCTCAGACAACACTTTATAGCTGATTACATCTGCAGTGTCTGTTAAGGAGAACACAACAGTGTCCCACATGCTAGTGTAAAATGCTTTCTGTAATGTAAGGCAACAGCTCACACACAGAGTCAACTGCAGTGAGAATAGAACCCCTACCTATCTAAAGTACACAGACTACAGAAACCAGCATTTTACACAAGCGCCACAGCTCATGTCTGATTTTTACAAGACTGGAGGTGAACATATAGTAGATGACATCAGCGGACTATGTAGGAGACAACAGGCTGGGAGGCCTGAATAAACACATAGCTTCATAGGTTCATATGAGACCAGTAGCCTAATAGCATTAGGGTGTATAGAAGGCGGGCTTTGTAAAAACACAAGTACTCTTTTTGAGCATACTTGGATGGTCATTTTTAGCAGAGTGAGTTTGTTAAAAGCACCAACTGGCCATGTCCATGAGGGACATAGGAGCCAGCCCACTGTTGTACTTGAACAGGGTCACTGAGGAGCACAACTTCACACACAGTGACAGCCTATTACAGTGGAATGTAAATTGCTGTGAGATATATCTGTCTCCCCAGCATGTTCTGTTTATATCACAGGCTAGGTTGAAAACCCTGGGGAAAATTATTCTTGTCCTATTTGAATTGCAAATGTTCATCATTTCCAGAAGAGTAGGGTCTGAGACTGCTCTGCACGGCAGGCATAGTTCACCTCTCAGCAGTCTGCATGATACTGAGTACAGTGTCAGGTATGTCAGTCTTTCCATGTATGTCATGTTTGGAGGGCTGGGATTCTACCAGGCACAACCCTGTGTTTTCTCCAATTGCTGCAGGTGTCTGGTAAGGTACAGACAGATGTGAGCATTGTACTCCATTACTGGTGTGATAAGGGTAGAGTACAGCACAGGTATGACTACCCTGGTCTTGGATATGATGTCCATATGCATGATGTGTCCAATGCAGATTTTGTGTGTCAACACTATGGGCATATAGTGAAGAAAGTGTAGATTGCTATCAACATAATTTGCCGAGTGTGTTTGAGCTTAGGGGGTGGTATGAATATCATAATTAGCAGGAGTACATCATTGACGAATGGGACAATGAAGCATTGTGTGCTTTAAGGTTCAGTCCATGAGCTTGGTACCAATCATTAGCCTGTGTCAGCCCTGTTTGTAATATGTTCCCAAAGACATGCTCTAGGTGGATTGGACACTCTAAATTTGCTCTAGCCGTGGGTGCTTGTGTGTCTGTTCCTTCTGTGGAAGGTTGGGTGCTGGGCTGGCAACTCAACACAGTAAAAACTCTACAGGCAATCATGAGCAGACAGGTGATCCACTGTGGTGACCCCTAACCAGGAAGAGCCAAAAGAAGAAGAAGATTGTGGGACTCTATATGGCTCCATCCATTTAACAGTCATCTGCAAAGCTGGTAAACCACAGACCATCAACTGTTGCCTGTGCTTCAGGAAAGTATTTTCCAAACAGTTGAGGACCCGATACAAATCTTTGTGGTATTCCACTGGTGAGTGGGCTAGTGGTGGAGGTGCAGTCCCCAACTTTGATAGTGTGTATTCTGTCATTAAGCCAGTTGGCTATCAATCTAATACTGTATGGCTTAATTCTGAGATGGGACATCTTCACTATGACATGAATGGCGGATATTGTCAAAGGCCTTGGGTAACTCAACATAAGCATTATGTCCTGTTATCCCTCATCCAGGTCTTTGAAGTCAGTATCCAAGAAGTCCACAAGGGTCAATAAGCAAGATATACCCTTGAAAAAAAACAAAATTGGTAGGGTCAAGTGTGTTGAAGGTCACATATGCCCTTCTGGATATGATCCCTGCTGATTCCTACACTAGCCTTGCAGATAAGGCTTTTTAGGCATATGGGTCAATAGATGTAGTTCTACATCTTACCAGACTGATGTGCTTTGCATAGCATACGACATTTGATATGACATTTTGTAGTGAGGTTGATATATGTGTGGAAAAGTACTGAGACCACAGGGTTGAAGGGTTTGGGGGATGCAAACACATGGATGTACTGTAAATATGTGACATATTATTACATGTGTTTCAACATGTAATTTCATGTCATACACAGGAAATGGACAATAAACAGCAGTAATACAGCATAATATGAACATTTCCATAGGGCAGCAAGCAGCGGGTTTACTTGTCAATTAGTAAAGTACATATGCATATGGGATACACATATTTGCATGTATTGCTGAAGCCGACAGTTTGTATTGGGTCTATGAAATACACCTGCTGCTTAACTGGCTCTGTCACATCATGTATTAATCCATTGATACATTCCTTTTTTGGCTAAGATGGTACTAGGTTCGAATACGAGTGTATCTAATACTTTAAAATACCTTTCATTACAGAGTGATAATGCAATGACATGAATTTCATCCATAGGGTAGCAGGGTTTTGCCACAGCTCACTGTTGTTGTGTGATGCATACCTCCACACAAACATGGAGCCCAAAAAGTGAAGGGATTCATTATTTTTTTCTGCTACTTATCTGTGTTGAGTGTGATTCTACTTTTTGACCAGATTAAAGGTGTTAAAATGGGGTAGATAAGAAAGTGGTAAAATAGGGAGCAAGCAGGGTGAAGAACACAATCTGACTGTTACTAGTGAGTCTGTGGAATGCACCTGCTACTTAACTGACTCTGTGGCAGCATATGTTCATGCAGTGATACATTAATTTTTGGGGTCAGATGGTACTGGGTTCAAATACATTCATATGTAATACTTTTAACTACTTTCACATTACCTTAGCTGTGCATTGTTGAGTGATGTAAACAATCATGCAATAATGCATTAAAGAAAAGAAATGAGGAAGATATGGCAGTGGGGAAATGGAGAAGAAGCAGGGGGAAGAATAAAAGGAAAGCAATACAGGAATGTGCAGGAGTGAGGTAGGAAAGAATGATAACTATCCATTTCTTCAACAGTAAAAACTGATCATATGTGCAGAATATTAACTGAATTTGGAGTGTTATCTCCAGAAAGAGGGGTGACCACAACACAGTCATGTTGTAGAGCCAATTGGACTGAATCAAGTGTATTAAACAGTCACATGTATGAAATTGAGAGCTATGTATGGGATGATAATATTTTATGGGACAGATGCCCATTTTTTTGAGAGAGGAATGCTGGGGAACGGATGTAGAAATGTGTGGGCGAGGATAGTTAGGTAGCTGAAGAAGCAATTGCAGGCAGACAAGACAAGCAAGGCAAGAGACAGGGATGGTGATGGACACAAAATGTTGGGGGACACCATGATTGGGGTGAGGGTGGTGAAAGCACAAACCCATGGTCGTCAAGCTGTGAAAATTGAGTTCTCACAAACTGGACTGTCATCACTGTCACCTCACTCCACCACTGGCTAGAGTGCCTGACATCTGTGCTTCCTCCACCTGGTATTCTGTAAAATGAGAGCAGCTTCTTCAGCCAGCATTGGTGTGCACCAACAGGGGTCTATATTAAATCAGTGAACACTTAAAAAAGTGAACGCTGATTCATCAACCCTAGTTCACCGAACGCTAACAATCCTGAACACTTGGAACAGTGATTTTTTTTCCCAAGGAAAAAAAATCGCTGTTCTCCAAAAAAAACAAAAAACCTTAAAACAGTATTTAACGTGGTGGGCTTCACCCCCCCACCCCCCTACTTAAATATACCAACTCTGAGATCACACTACAGTGGAGGAAATGGCAAACTCCCAAAACCAGCCCAGCAATTTTTTTCCCTGAGGAAAAAAATCGCTTTTCCAGGTGTTTGGCATTGTCAGCGTTCACTCAAATAAGGTAGATGAATCAGCGTTCACATTTTTAAGCGTTCGCTGATTCAGTATAGACTCCCACCAACAGTATGGTGCACAACCCTACACACCATCCCTGGCAATTCAGTGTGGGTGACAAAATCACCACCTCTGCCACTGCTCCCAAATTGTACCACTGGACTAGCCTCCAGGGCAGGACTACCTGAGGGTCAGGTAATGCAGAGGAAGTCGAGGCAGTGCTACCTGGTTTGGTCCCAGACATACAGGGCAATGGTGCTGGAGTCAGTGGAGTAGGGTCAGTGGTCCTTTGGGGCAGGCCTACCCTGCTGTGCTGTAAAATATTTAGTGATATGGTACATATGGGTGACATGGACATAATTTCATGACACGCAGTAAAAAAAAGAAAAGAAAAAAGAAAAATAATTAAGATAAGGGCTGGAGAGAGGGAAACAAAGAGATAAGATTAGTATCGTCATATGTGACATACACTGCATTGATACAATTAATTGACTCTATTATCTTAATTTTTACTTTTAAGACTACCAACTCCTAACAGATAACTTTTACTTTTAAGACTACCAGCTCCTAACAGATGCACTCTGTACTATAGATTGCAGCAACTACTGCTGACATGTGCATATATTGGAGATATGCATTTTCCAATTATGCAGATTACACTTTATAGCAGGGCTGTGTGCCACTGGTATAGAGTTTTAACTTTAACATAGTTCAATTATACATAATTGATGAATTAACAGTATTGTGTAGTTGGGAAGTGTGGTCTTTGAACCCACAATCTCTGACTAAAGTCTAATATTGTACTCTTGGTTTGTGCTACAGACTAATGCATGCATACTTGCTTTTACAGTTCAGATATGCATGCTAAATTTGATACTACTCTATAAAATATGAAAATGGCTATCTTTAACTTTTAATGCTAGAATAACACTACTATTTAGCTGTATACAAACCACATGCTTCCCTCTTCCATGCCAATCTAGGCCCATGGGTTCATACATTGCTCTCCTGGTCCCTAGAAGTTGTGGACAAAACAGAACAGAATACCATTATGAATACCAGTCTTGCCTATATTAAGCTTTTAAGCCTTACAATTACTCTCTGTAGTTGATACTTACACAAGTGTGGGGTGTCTACAGTCATAAATTCCCTGATCCAATGGTCAAGCGTATCCATCTTCCTCCTCTGGAGGCCACTGCAGTGATGTCTACATTGTTCACTAGTGGGCTGATACCAGTGACACTGGTTACAGCCCAGGCTAAGCTTTCCCAAGCTTCTGATTTGTACTGGGATCCAGATTAGTTCCTCTGCAATAGCCTGGCACTGTAGGTCTTTACTAGGAGTCCAGTAAAAGTCTTGGACTCCTGGACACCCCATCTCTGTGCCCTAAACCTGATACCTTCCCCACAAATGCCTGCCATGTCTGCCATGGATCTAGAGCAATGGAAAAAGATGCTTTCCCACCAGTTCCAGTAATCTTGTTTACTGGGAGCCCATGCATACTGTTTGATAATGTTGTGCTTTGCTTACCATCTCACAAACATGATACTCGGCAGAGTGCACCTCCAAGCACCTCATTTGCATGATGGTAAGCAGAGTCCAACTGTGCCAAGCTAAGCAAATACAAGGATACTGGATATACAGAAAGTTGTGTATGTGTGTTAGACAAATGTGAAGGCCATAGCAGTCCAGATAGCAGAAATATACTTACAGGAATAGAGTACCTAATATACCACAGTCATACATTTGAGAATAAATGTGATAATACATAACTGACACGATACTAGTGCCTCAGCCCTCATACATATAATTAATATCAACTACACCATGTCAAGTGTTATAAGTGAGAGTTACTATAATGGGAGATGGAACAGCAGTAAAAGTGTATGGAATATGGTGCATTCGAGTACAGGACCATGTGCATGGTAGTCCAGACTTGCAGCTGTTACCACAAGAGGGTTAAGAAAACACTTGTCTATGCTGCAGTTCATTGCTATAAACTGACATGTCAAAACTGTAAAACAAAGGTTGCACATCCTGTACTAGAACCCAAGACCAGCTGTCTGCCAACCTTATACTTACACCTGCTGCCACTGGAGTAGTTACATGATATTTCCTATTTTACTAATCATTCTTAAGGTCTCACAGTTAACCACTGAGCAACATTTCTTGACAGCTTTACGTGATGCCTAATAGTATTAATTAAATGCATCTGATTTCTATCTGGGTCCTGTCTCTCCAGTTGTCCAGTTTGCTCTAAACAGTGCATCTCGCAAAAAGTGCCCCCCCCCAAAAAAAAAAAAATAAATAAAAGAAAGAAAAAGAAAGAAAAAAAGGAAAAAGTGAGAGGTACTTGAAATGAGGAAAAGCAATTTACATGCACACTAGAAAATGTTGGCACACATGAAATATTTCTAAACAGATCTAGATTAGAACTCTCACTCCAATGCACCTTCAGAACAAAGGATGTATGCCTTATCCCTCTTTGCAACACAAACAGATTTGCAACAAAGAACTTAAATCAGTATGCACACAATCAACTGCAGTAGCATCTACACTGATGTGAAACCATGCAAGTGTTATTTATACATGTATTAGTTTTGGATGTAGTGCACCTAGTGATCGCACAACCTGTCATAATTACTATTTGCAAATATACAGTTGTGCCTTACATGTCTGTGTTTGTTTGCTATTCTTCATTTTTCTGACCAGTCATCTGAGACCAGTGTGTAACCCACTTTATATCATTGGCCTTAAAGTGTGTGAGGATATTAAGTGGAGATAATATCATATGCAGTTGCCAACACATGAAGGGCAGGTTGGATGTTAAGGAACACAGCCTATGACTTAGTATGCTGCTTACTTACATTTCCAATCTTACATCTAACACTTTGTAGATCTAAACTGACACACCCACTGGAAGTAAGGCAGCCTGCAGTGCTGGTGTGTTTTCCTTCCTCCCAACCACTAATCATTCACATGTGCAATATATTAACAAAACTGAGGGTGTGCCTGCATTATGTTTACATCTCTTACATGGATGCATGTTTTGGAGATTCAGCAATTCTAATGAGTTCACACCTGATTTGCATATTTACCTAATAGCCATGAATCTACACCATACAAAAAGACAATCATGTAGCTGGGTAAACTGTTGCCGAGAAGAGCTGTATATGTTTGGAAGACTGCAAACAAACTTTTTCTTCAGTATATAACTGTGCAGAGGAGTATTGAACTTCAGAAGGTATGCTTCCATTCTGTCACCTACATACTGCATATGCTGGAATGCATTTAAAAAAAATCTGAAGCAAAGGCTTTTACAGTTTTATGTGTATGCCTTAGAAATGTACTAATGGCATGAGGATATTTGTCAAGCCATTTCAAAGGTATACATGATTTGTAATAGATGAAAATGGAATTCTGTGTGATAAATATGTACAAATGTTTCAGTGACAGGTCCTTTGATATCACTTTTAGCATTCAAAGATGACTTGTTAGAAAAATGGTCCATTTGCCTGTTGTTTTGTGTGAGGGGAGCAAAGCTGAGTTACTATTATGGTACAAACAAGGATGGACTGTTCTTTTTGTGGTGGAGCAAAGGTGAGTTACTGTTATAACACAAACAAGGATGGTCTGTTATTTTGGGAGGGTGCAAAGCTGAGTTACTGTAATGGCACAAACAATGACGAACTGTTCTTTTGTGGGGGGAGCAAAGATGAGTTACTGTTATAACACAAGCAAGGATGGACTGTTATTTTGGGGAGAGCAAAGGTGAGTTACTGTTATAGCACAAACAAGGATGGACTGTTGTTTTTGGGGGGAGCAAAGCTGAGTTACTGTTATGACACAAACAAGAATGGACTGTTCTTTTGGTGGTGGAGCAAAGGTGAGTTACTGTTATAACACAAACAATGATAGTCTGTTATTTTTGGAGGGTGCAAAGCTGAGTTACTGTAATGGCACAAACAATGATGGACTATTCTTTTGTGGGGGAAGCAAAAATGAGTTACTGTTATAGCACAAACAAGGATGGACTGTTGTTTTGGGGAGAGCAAAGGTGAGTTACTGTTATAGCACAAACAAGGATGGACTGTTGTTTTGGGGAGAGCAAAGGTGAGTTACTGTTATAACACATACAACGATATGTTGCTGCTGTTACTCTCCTTGTTCTGCATCCTACCTGTTGTTAGTATTTCACATTTCTAGACTGTTTTATGTTTCTTCAGTGGGTAATACTGACTGTCTACCTTTTCTGTTTTATCTGGAAGCAGTTATTTTGTAGTTATGTGACACCTATGTGTATGCTACCCAGGCTTGTCAATCCATGTAGAACCCCCTTTTACTGATGCCAACAGCCAAGTGATTGTAGATGGCTTCAGCCACAACGGGTGGTTTCCTGCTGGAAAGGGAACAAGTAGATTTGGCACATAGGCTACGAATACGGTTGCAGATAGTAAATGATGTCAATGTCGTGGGTGGCCATAGTAGAACATATGAGCAGGTGTGCCACAGGGCCACTGACATAATCACATCTGCATAGAGGAGAGCAGTTGCAGTGGGCCATGACCAGATGGTTACCAGATGAGGGCCTGCTAGGGAGCCACCACTAATCCCCAATGAAGAGTTCCTGGCCAATATGAGAGATATAGACAACTCTTAGGAGAGTGCAGTATCACATGTCCTATATGTGGGAGCAACAGTTTCTGAGACAGCAAGCACATCCCAGGAGGATCTTCCATGTAGGCTTTGCTATCTGAACACTTGCTTACTGTTGTATAGTAAAATAATTGAAATCAATAAGTTAATTCTGTGTCATATGTCTTTTTTGGGGGGATTGAAGATTGTGACAGTTAAAAGCTTAGGTTATAGTTATCAGCTATGTTTCTGTTGAAATTATAGCTTAATGTACACATAAAGGGTTAAATGTATTACCCCTGTGTTACTGTTAATTGTGATGATATTGCCCTTACCTCTTTTTAACTGCTTGCAGGACCATCTGGACAAGAGAGGAGTAACTCATCTGCAGATGGTAAGGCAAATATTTTTTATGTCAGTACTGCTGAGACATTTAAAGAAATATTGTAGTGTGAGATGTTGATCTTAGGCCTGTGGTATGTATTGCTCTACTGACTGTAACAGTGGCAGCACTGTTAGTTTGTTTGCATATATTGCACTATATTAGTACAGGTAATAATTATTCCTGTGTTTCTTGATTTTTATCATAGGTGATCATGACAGTAGGAGTGTGGGCTCTGTGCCACCTGATATCAATGTATCAGCAGACTCTGATGATGATAGTGGCCAAAGTAAGACACAGTGGGAGGGGGGGGTGCAGAGGTTGAATCTGACATTGAAGATGACATACAGCCATTCTCTGCATTTCCATCAGACCCAATCAGTAGGCCTATGCCTGCCCAGTCCAGTGAGCCCACATATATTTGACAGGTGGAGGACAAGGACAAGGATCAGGGAAGTGTGGCAACTGCAGCTTCAGTGCTTGTTTAGTCTAGCCTTAGCCAAAGTGTGGGTGAGGTGCCACAAAGGAGGCTTGATAGGGGTGCTCAGAGGAGGCCTGCTGTCCCACCTTACCTGTTGCAGGTGTCTCTTCCTGTGACACTCAGCCTATGTTTAGGGTCATCATGGAGGTTCAGGCACATTCCATAGGTGTTCCAGACCAATTCTTAGGCTTGTGAATTTGGCAAAGTTTGACAGGTGTGACAGCCTCCACTGTGTTGCTGATTCACTAAATCAGATGAATGACACTTTGGAATGAGGGGTGTCTGTGATTGACCAAGGGGAATCTGTCATGGAAGAAGCAGTGTCTCTAATGGAACATCTGCTGGGAGGGGAATGGCATCCTCATGGGCATAGCTCAGCCACATCACCTGCTGTCAGCCAATGTGGCCATCCCTGATCACACTCCCATAGTAGCAATACTTCCACTGCTCTGTCAGTGAGTGTGCTGTCCACAACTTGATGTGGCAAGTCATGGGTCGTGGTCTTGGGCATCCCTGTGAAGGCAGTTCATCCAGCAGACATCCGTCACATTCAGGTAGCAGCACTGCATCTGACATTGAACATGGAGATGCCAGTGAAACTCCTGGCAAAGCCAGTTCTCATGGTCAGGGATGGCAATAATGAACTGCCATCTCCACCATTCATGGCTCACACCTGTCTGACATACCAAGATGTAGAGCTAGCACAGAGCTTGGCTGTGTTAATGCATACACTCACTCACCAATTTCATCCTGATGACCCCTATAGACACACACAACAATTACTCATTTTGTCTCACTGGCCATCTGTTGGTTTTTCCACGTCTGCCTTCTTTCTTACTCACACACACTCACTGACCTTTTGTGTCAGCCTAGATTTCCTGCATACCCACACAGCACTATGTGCAAGTAATGATAACTATGCCATATTCCTGTTTTCTATCCTTTGCATTCAGGGATGCAAACACTTTGTGTCTGATGCTCAGAGTGCATAGTTAACTTAGTGCCTAGTATATCTGCATTTGTGATGTTTAACTAGCAATTTTACTTTTGACTTATATTGGCCTTAGAAAGTTATACAGTTGAATGCATCAAAATTTCCCACCTTTATATTGAATGATCTTGTGTGGGTTGTGAAGTCAGAGACTCTAATGTGTATCATTACTTTCTGACTTCTGTATTTAATCATTTTCCAGTACAAACATATGGTGCTAAACTGAGGGCATGCAGTGATCATCAGTACTTTTGAGAGGTATGACTGTGTGAATCTTTGATGCCTGAAGCCTACTACTTAGGGATGGACACACGTTAAATAAGTCTCTGCTGTCACATGTTAAGGTAAGTTCTGTGCAGATCTTTCAACTTGTACTAGCTTACTGGAGCAAGTAATGAAATACAAGGATATGCTACACAGTCATATTAGTAAACAGTACATTCCAGGTTCAGGACTTACCTTGTAAATGCAGCAGTTGACACAGTTTTAATTTCAGTCTGATTCTGTCTGATACAAGCAGTACACAGCTAATACATGGGGAGGTAAAGGTTGTAAGAGTTGTCTGGCATCAATGTTACTATATGTATGTGAGTAGGAGGAAGGTTTTAGGCCCCTAGGTAGTGAGTAAGTGTGCTATATGTTGTCTCTTAGCCAATGCAAGGGTATCTTGAGCACGCCTATGTCTGCCTACACCCACAGCATCTGATGGTTCCCCCATGACTCCTCATCTGCCTGTGGCTGTGGTGACCTTGGCATTGTTGGTGGGATGGGTGCCCCTTCACCTTGATGATCCTGCTGAAGCTGTTTTTCAGGATTATGTTGCATAGCATTATTTCTATATATGTCCATGGATTGTACTACAGGGCTTCCCCAGATTTATCAAGGTACCAGAACTGTGACGTCAGCAGCCCAAACACACACTCTATGATATTTCTTGTTTGAGCATGTACCTTATTATGGTGTTCTGTGGGTGTGTATGCATTTCTGATGAGTGCCATTAGCCATGGTTCTAGTGCATAGCTTGCATCCACCAGTAAATGCCCATGTGGGATGTTACCCCTAGCAAACATATGATGCAGTTGGAGGTGTGCCAGATATATGAGTCATGCTAACTGCCAGGGTTGCCAAAATGCACGTTCAAGATTATTCCCATATTACACATGACTTGCCAGTTGATAGAGTGGTAGCCCTTTCTGTTAATGTAGAGCTTACCCTGTTCCATGGCTGGTGCCTTAATTTCTCCATCAGTGCAATCTCTCACACCCAGTACTTCAGGGTAGTGTGCTACATGGTAGAACTCCTGGATATTTCTGGCCCTGTCTTCAGAACTATGAGGAAAATATGTGGTCACTGGCATGCTGGGGCATAGCATTCAGGAGCTGGTGGAGGATCCTGAATGCTGATACCTGTGACACCCCCTGCATGTCCCCTATTGGTCTCTGAAAGGTACCTGTAACTAAGATTCTAAGGGGTACACATACCTTTGTCTCCACTGGAATGGATTGTACTTGGTTGGCTCTGTCTCTGAGTTGAAGACAGCAGATGTCACAGAGTTCCTGTAGTGTATCTTTGTCCACCCTATAGCGCTCCACAATTTCTATATCATGTAGGTTATGAAAAATTGAATGGGGTCTGAAAACTCTTCTCCTTCTCAGCCTAGGCCTATTAGCAGCAGCAGCATTGGCTTCAGCCTGTAGCACATACAAATTAATTAAACCAGCAGCCCCTAACATTCTGTCCATGTAGACTCCTTTCCATGTCTGTATTACAAAAGTTAAGGAATTTGCAAGAAAAAACAGCATGGAATCTACATGGATGGTTTATAGCTTGTTGAATAGCTAATCCATGTTGGAGTGGTTAATTAGCATGTAATTCATATGCTTATGTTGTAATTAGCATTGCCACAGTGTTTACCTTGTTTGTGAAGGGGCGCACACCGCTACATGGTGCTTACTGACTCTAAAACATTCTATGGCCATGTGAGCATCACACTGCAATGTGAACATAGTGAAAAATGACCATGGAGGCTTTATTGAATCCCCTGACTATGTTTGTTTAGAGGGGGACTTAAATATCACTACTGCCACATAATTAGATAAATTAATTCCCTCCATTTCTTTTGGGGAAGGAAAAAACTGATATATTTCTAGCAGTTACTGCATTAACAGAGTTATGGACAACAACATATATCAGGCACTTAAGAGTCACTCATTTATACCCAAGAAGAAATGCCTCTTATTGGGAAATGTTTTGGTGGAATCCACTGCACAGCTATTGTTTGTTTTACAATGTGACAAAAGAGGGGTTGTCATATAGTATTTTTGTATTCCTCACTATTTTGTTTTTTTACTTAAGTGGAATTGTTTGGATACTCCTAGAGCTTTATAAGATAACATTGGTTTGCTTGATAACTGTATAATAAAATGACTACCTAAACATAGCAGAATGCTAATAAGACAACCATTTCTCCTTCATGCATGCAGCACTTGAAACCAATATTAAAAAATACTTCATGAACTAATATATCAGACTTATAATTTACAGAAATCTACCCTGTGATTCAGAAAGGCTAAGGGTGATGGAAAATAAACTTTCCTCCTCACACAAAGCCTTCCTGATTCTGAGGCTGTCTACTGCTGAGGATTTCCCCCTTGTGGGTGCTTCAGAATAGAAGTTAGTCTCATGGGAAGAGCTAAATGATAATTCAGCAATGTGGAGGAGTGGCCACTGCTAATTATCCATATGATGCTAATTATCCATGTGATCTGCTTTACAAATGTGAGCAGCTCATGATCTGCTTGTCAAAGTGATTCAGAGAATTATTCAGTCAAGCAAGATATTACGCTAGGAGGAAATGTGGCTGCCATAAAATTATACCAATCACCCATTCACACCTATAGGACTACTAGCAGTGCAGGTCATTTGAGTACATACTTCAGTTATACATGAGTGAATTGTTTTTTTTTTTTTTCCTGTGTGTGGGGGAGGGGGGTGCATGAATATGTGTCTGTGTGCCTGTGTCTCTGTATGTGTGTTTTAGAGAAGTTGCAGATGCAGCTGTTTATCATTTGGATTTGTGTTTTATTTAATTTTATTTTTTATGTTATTTTATTTTATTTACCAGTTTGTCCTACTGTGTTTACTCAAAAAACATTTTCAGAGAACCCTAGGGAGAAAAGCTCCAACATATTACAAACAGTTTTAAACAGACATTCAGTAATATACCAGAACAGACATTAACTACTATGCATTAGCAGTTTTAACAATTTTACATGCATTTGCTGATTACATTGCATTCATAGGAAAGTAGACGTAACTATTATAGTATAAGATACCAATGCATTAGAGGAGGACCTGTCAAGCAGATAATGGATCATGTGATTCATGCTTAGAAATGTTAATATTGTAGCTAAGAGGTGAGTACTTTAAGTAAATAGGGAGGGGAAGTTGCACATGGAATGACAGATCTGAAGGATGAAGATTAGGTTCATAGATTAGTACTAGGCTAACTGCCCTTGTGAGCCATTTTAAGCCTAGCTAATTATCCCTTGTGAGACTTGAACCCTGTACCTTGTGTTTATAAGGCAAACACCTTAACCATTAGGCCACCCTCCCAACCCCTTCTAGCTGACAAGTTAGTTATGGGCTCAGTTAGAGTACTCTTTACATGCAGGTGAAGGTTTTCTGAAAATGGATAGGTTGTTTTGGTTACTAGGGGGATTAAAGTGGAAAGTTTAGCTAAGAGATAAGGTAGCATATTACAGCTGTAGTATGTAGAGTTGATGTTTTGATTTGAAAATTATAGGAGGTTGGTTATTCTTGTAAGGTAAGGTGAGGATCTGTTTGTAAAGGGTTAGTGTAATGAAGAGTTGTGTTGAGGTCAAGTAGAGTTGTGTTGAGGTCAAGTACAATTAGGTTTGAGGTACAGCAATGGGAAATACATCAGAGACTTCATTATTGTTTTGATATCTCCATATGGCAACCCAGCTAGAGTGTGGAAAGTCTCCTGGGCAGTTCACATGGAAGCAAATTATATGGGTCAAGTAGTTCACAGCCCTAAATGAAAAAAGGAATATGTGAATTGACTTCATAAGCCTATCAAATGTGTTTGACTCCTTGGTTTGTAGAGACATATATGGGCTTTGATAGTAGGAGCTTTCTTTAAGGGAGAATGATAAACTCCAACTCCATGGTGTGTGCCAATTGTGGTTAAAGGATCCTGTCTAGTCTCTGTTGCACAGAAGCTACATTACAGATTTTCCATTCTGACTGAACTCCCAGACAAACCAGTTTATCAGCTTGTGGACCATCTAAGAGGAAGAACTGGGAATCTAATACGTTTTTTCCAAAATGTGCTTAGTTGAGGAAGGGGATTCTGGGATCTGCCTCATGTTAATTCTTATGATCTCCATGCTTTCTCCAAACTTGGGTTTATCTGGCAAGGATAAAGAAAGCAGCCTTTTTGTCCTTATTTATGTCTAGATTGGGAGACTTTACAGAGTAGACATTTTTTTTGCACTAAGTCATTTGTTCTGACTTCTAAAGTTAATAAAAACTGAGCTATCCTGGATGAGGCATTAGTACATGAAGAAAAGTGATCTATGTTTTTATTGTCTAAAAATTAGGAGTGGACGGCCAGCAATGTAGCCTCCTGAGGTCCTAATTTAGAAGCCATTGTGGAAGTCAATATCGATACAGGTTTAAGCAGGGAAGGCTATATCAGTGGATCCAGGATCAACATCAGGCCCACCCATTAAAATGTCAAGGTTAACCGCAATCGTTTCAGTACCAGGTAGGCTTGACCCTAGTGAATTACACCCTAACAGGTATTAAGCCCAGTGCTGAGGACACCAACATTGAGGGTCAAATGGTTGAACTTGGCAATGCAATGATTTGTCCTGACATCACTAGGCCCAAATCTGACCCCAAAGGTTTGACTCCTGGTCTGGATGGCAGAGGTTCTCCTGGCACTTATGGTCCTGAGTTCAAGAAGACCAGTTATGATGACACTGTAAAAGTGAGAAATGCTGAGGTTGAGGGTCACAGCTCTGAAGCTGAAACCACAGTCAAACCTGAGGAATTTGCTGATTCTTGTATCAAATTTGATGTGTCAGCAGAGGGAATTAAGGGATCTGGATAGGATATGGATGATAAAATCTTGTGCAGACAGAAGTAAAATTTGGAAGAGAAGGAGCAGAAGTTGAGGAGGCTTCCAACCTGGGATTCTTGTGTGATAAAATAGCTTCTAGATCCAGAGAATGTTACTTCATCTTCGTCTTGTTTGTCTTGATATTCTTTGTCTTTGCCTTCATCTTCTTTATTAAGGCTAGAGGAGGAAGATAGATGTATAATCACTAGGAGAAGCCATGGAAGCATCCATGAATGGAGTAGCTTTCAGCTTCTCTAGCATAACTTGTTCCTTCTGTGTTTGATGGCAGAAAGCATGAGGGTAGTAGAAATGTCATGATTGTCAGAGAAATGAGTCTCCCCTTAGCAGATTTAGAGTACTTGTCCTGTGTGTGTGTGGGGGGGGGGGTCAGCCTCCAGTTGCAGTTTTTTTTACCTCTTAGTCTTCCATTACCATGCTGAAAAGTACTAGGGCACTAAGCAATGTACTATCAGCAGTTTAACATACAGTAAATTTAAAGATGGCATTACACTAAGACAAGACTACCAACAACTGTTTTTTTTACAGAAAATAAACTAAAACTACTAACAACTTACAGTAATCTACAACAGAAAATTCACACAGACTTTGACAGTAATTGTACAATAATAGACAACAGAGTACAGCAAAAAAAAAAAACTCTTTACAGAAAAGTAAATACTTTACTCAATAATAAAAGGGAGCAGGCCAAGGAAGGGTAAAAGGAACATCTGAGGTCTAATATCTAAAAGACACTATTCTAACCAAAGTAAAAAACATAATGCACTAGCCTGTTGTAAGCAGACAGGGCAAATCATGAAAAGACTTTAAAAAACTAATTTTCACTGTAGACCTAGAAATTAAAACTTGCCTGTTAAAAAAAAAAATAAGCTGCAAGAGGCAAGTAACCATATTAGAGGTCAAGTCATTCCAGAACAGCAGGTAAAAATGCATTTTCCTTCATATATTTCAGGATTGCATTTATAAAGGGGAATGCAAGATGGAAGCTATTCCAAAAAGGAATACAGGTTCAACGTAATTAATTAATTTAGGGGGGTCTGTATCATTTCAGTAAATACTTTGTCAAATCATTATTCGTCGAACCCACATTGTAGAAACCTCTCTTCACCGAACGGCTGTTTCATCGAAGCTTCTCATAGGGGAAAACAATGGTTGGCCATCATCAGGAATTTGCCCTTTTCCCCACTGTAGTACGATCTCAGAGTTGGTGTATCTATTGGGGGGGGTGAAGCCCCACTCTTTGGTGGGTTTTAAATTTTTAGAATTTAGTGATGGGTGCTAGGTTGGCCAGCCATTGCTTTTCCCTCTGAAAAAGTTTGATGAAATGGCCATTCGATGAAGAGAGGTTTTGACAATGTGGGTTCATCAAATAGTAATTTGACAAAGTAAGTATTCACTGAAATTATATAAACCCAATTTAGGGAGACCCATAGCAAGATGTGAATTTTTTACTGTATGTTTTACTTTGCACCAGCCTATGTTCATTAGTTCTGCATTTTAGACTCCTCATGCTGCAGTTACCCTCATACTATTTTGCTGCACATTGGTACATTTTTTGCATTTAACCTTGTACCAACCACTAATCAAAAATGAGCAAAAAATAGTTATTTGTCTCATGAATCTATTTCCAGTTATGCTTTATTTCCTTTCTTTCTCTTTCTTTTTTCTGATTAGTAACCAAATTATCTTTATGTTATGCTAGCCTTGGTTACCTGTCTGACTGCTGTATCATTTAGGTTCATATATACCTGTTTTCATCGGTATATAGTAGGCTAACGACCACTGAGGCCTTTATAAGCCTAACCATGCAAACAAAATCTATCCCATGGACTATTTTGCCTGAGAGGTTGTTTTAAGAGGTATGTACAAGTAAGGCATAATTTAATTGTTCCCTCTTTTCTTCACAGACATAGGTGTCAAACCAGGGATGAATTTCTGATTTCCCATCCACTGGCCCAGGTTACATTTAAATAGCCTTAAGGAAGGGCTCTGTTTTACATTGAATGGATGCCTATTCCAGAAAATTCTCTGAGATACATACCTGTCCCTCCAATATGTCCTGTTTAAATCACACGCAAAGTTTAAATCCTTGGATTTAGTAGTTCTGGTGCTGTTCATTTTGTGGATATGTGAAAAGTCCATTAGGGCAGCATCCGAGGATGTCTTGTATGCCAGGCATAAATCACCTCTCAGCAGTCTGTAGGAAACAGAGTATAGGGATAGAGCTTTGAGGTGATCTGCATAGGGCATTATGTCTATGCCTGCCTTCTTTTTGTGAGGAACCACTGTGGATATTTCATTTGTTGCATGTTCTTGGACAGGTACATACAAAAGGGACAGCATTATATGCAATAATAGGCATGATGAGAGTTGAGTATAGGGGAATAATGACTTCTCTGGACCTAGATGCCATGCCTTTTCTTATAGGCTGAGTGGCATAGAATGATTTTCTTATTATATTAAACACATTGGTCAAAATACAGGTTACTGTCTACATGAGTTCCCCAAATTCCTAACTACAGTGTCTATGTTTAGGGGTGTTTTCTTAAGAGGTAGTTTTCCTGGGTGGCCAACTTCCCAAAAGGTACTATTATGCATTTCTTGGTATTGAGCTTTAATCTGTGGCTTTGGCACCAGTCATTATTTGTCTGTTTTAAACCTTCCTGTAAAATGTTTGTATCTTCAGGGGTTTCTCTGATTACTCCCAACCTGCAATCTTATGCAGACCTGGTAAACCAGAGGCCCTTGAAAATGGCCTTGACTTCTAAGAAATAGTTGCCAAAAAGGAGCACATAGTCCTTGGGAACTCCACTGATGACTGCCCACTTTGTGGAGGTATTCTCTCCATTCCTAACATTCTGGGTCATATATGTGAGCCAGATGGCTAACCTGTGAGTTACATATTGGGTTATGCCTAATTTCATGAGTTTGTTTACAATGCCCAAGTGGGGCATTGCAGCAAATGCCTTATCTAGGCCAAGGTAGGCAACACTCACCATTTTGCCCTCATCTATTGCACTGAAGACCTTCTCAAAGAAGTCCACCAGGTTCAGTAGACATGACCTGTCTTTGATCGAACCAAACTATATTGAGTCCAGTGTCTAAAGGCTTCCCATGCCATTGTTAATCATTTCCATGATAATTCCTTCCATGACTTTGAATATGAGACTAGTCAGACTAATGGGTCTGTAGCTCCCAGGATCAATTGATGACCTTCTCTTATGTAGAAGGATGACTGTAGCTGTCCTCCATTTGCATAGCACAAAGCCTATTTAGAGGCTATGATTGAATATTGACTACAGTGACCCTGACAGGTCATTTCTCAAGCTATTTAGGAGGAATTCTGGAATATTATCAGGGCCCATTAAAACTGTATTCTTGGACTTAGAGATCACCTTTAAAGATCAGGTGCAGACTAACAAAATCAAAGTAGGATATCTGTTCTCAATATACATTTTCTCAGTTGTTGTTTACCTTGGCTGTGTTTCTGTCATTTAAGTTTGCATTCTCACTTTTCATTTTAAGAATGATTTCTTCCAAAAATTGCCCTCCATATCCATAACATTTTCTGCCCCACTGACTACTCTGCAGGTAAAGTTGGCACTGAATTTGTCAGCTAGAAGGTTTGCTATTTCTCCCATTTCTGTGAATATGGCTCCATTTACCAGCACTTCGGGACACTGTTGTGTGCTTCCTTTGTAATTTTGGACTGTCAGAAAAATATGTATTAATGTGTGTGCTTAATGCTAATTAGAAACTAAATGAGTTAACACGTCTTTCATTCTATTTTATATGCACTATTTTATATACAGCTTAGTTTTATATGAGACTAAAAGATGCTTTTGAAACTGCAGTGTGCTTTCTGAAACTTGCAAGATGCCCTCTGACCTAGTAATTGCTAGCACAGCAATATTCATGTTTATGCCTTTTAGAAATGTACTTGAGAAGCAGGTGATTATCTGCTAGGTCAGGAAGCAAAGAATGAACAATTCTATATTCTGTAATGTAATGATTTTAAACAATCAGCTCTGTTCGAAGTATGAGAACATGCACAGCTGCAGAAGTTAAAGATAGCATAGACAAAGGACTGTTAGAGAAATGAACTGCAATCTATACTTGCTTTGTGCTCAAATTAGCCATAGTACCTTGAATGGCAACATTGCATATATCTTACTGGTGGTAGCCAATGCCACATTGTTTTTCTTAGGAAGTTTCTCACAAAAATTAATAGTACAAGCAGAAAATCATGAAAACAACTGCTATGTAATAATGATGATGTTAAAACTTGTGATTTACTATGTCAGCTTGATAGGCAATGTCTTATTAGAAAATGTATAAAAATGCCTGCATTTCCTGATTCTAGTTAGACAAACTCTGTATTAGCACGTCTTTGTCTCCTTGCTGCAAGATTAAAGTGCCTTAACCTGAACCTACTGTGTATTGATCATTTTTAAAGTATATTTTTTCCTTTGACAGTTTGGTCCTTCGGACCGGAAATATATCTCTCACTCTAGGCTCAGGTCAGAATTGGGCCCAGTGGCATGTACCCGTATGGAGAAGTGGCCACATCGGCTCTTCTGCTTTGGAAGACCTCCGACTGAATTGTCGTTCGAAAGAGGCCAGCCACTGTTTCTGATCTGGGATTGGAGGACGAGTCAACTTTCCGGTGGATCAACACACGGAGGGTCAGGTAAGGAGGAATTTACCTTTTTTCTGTTTTAGATCAGAGACTTGTTACAGTATTATTGTTTTGTCAGGGAGATTTGCATGTGCAGATCAGGGACAAAAAGATTGCTGTCTTGTCATAGATCAGGGAAACAGAATAGGTAGGCAGTTATTCTAGATAAACTGTGAAAACGTTTAAATCATGGTACCACGTGATAAAAAGGGTTACGTAACAATTTCTAACTTAGCTAAGGCAACATGGGAAATCAGTGCACAAAACGTTCCCGAGACCCGCCCATAACCGAAGACGCAAAATATATGCAATTACAGCATGCTGATAATGTTAGGTATTATACAAAATGGGTTAATAAATACAAATTTGATGGTAATCTAGATAAACCTTCACTTATTAAACTTGCTAGACAACTTAAAACAGATGCGAAAGGTCAGCTAAAAAAGCAACGACAATTAGGAGTCCCTCAGGCACACAGGTGGCTTGA
Source organism: Protopterus annectens (assembly GCF_019279795.1). Classification (NCBI taxonomy): domain Eukaryota; kingdom Metazoa; phylum Chordata; order Ceratodontiformes; family Protopteridae; genus Protopterus; species Protopterus annectens. Next base: position 811,624,773 of record NC_056728.1, on the reverse strand, counting down.
GGAAGCAAACCGCAGGGAACAAAAGATTAAAAATTCAAAAGCAATGTTCTTAGATAAAGAAGACAATAACTTGGTAATAGCAATGGCCCCTCTGCCCCCTCCACTTCCCTTACCAGAATATGAAGCGAGTGGACAAGCTGATCCACCTCCGCTATATCCAGCTGTTCCTGCAAAACCAAAACCGTTTATAAGAGATCCTATCGAGACCAGGTCTCGAGCACGCAACTTAAGAGGGGATATTGAATTATATGAAATGAATAAAAATTCACAAGCTATGAGTGAAGAAGAGATATGTCCACTCATAGAAGTACCAAATCCGCAGGCAGGACAGGACCCAACTCTTCTAGAATATAGACCGTGGACACCAGAAGACATCCGGAAAGCCACAGAGGGAATTCCCCATCCAAAAGTTAATTTTAGAAAATTCTTAGAAGTCTTACAGGGCATGAGGTTAAGTTACCATTTGAATGGAGAGGAAGTAGAGAAAGTAGTTAGACAAATTGTAGGTCCAGATTGGCACATAATCAGTGGCAACTGGAATCCCCGTGATGCAGAGCTTAGATCACTCCCACATAGTAACGCAGAACTGGACAACAGAGTGAAAGGTCTGACAGACCGAATCTCTGAAAAATGGAAGCCTAGGGATGATTGGACTTGCATTGATCAGTGCATACAACAAGAAGGTGAAACTGCTGATAGATATTATGCCAGATTATTAGAAGTTTTAATAACCATTGTGGAATGCAGGTACCTGAAGACCAAACACATGATTCCCCATATGAGCAGCAGCTAAAGAATGAATTTTTAAAAGGCAGTATTGCACCCATTAGCAGCTTTATTACAAAGCACATGGTAGATCATCGTACAAGAAGATTACAGTCACTACTTGAATATGCAAGACATGCCGAAAGGCATTTTAATAGCAAAAAGTAAAAGAAAACTCAAGTATTTGCAGTAGAAGACGGATCAGAAGTTTTTGTAGTACAAACTGGGAAGAAGGGTAAGAAAAATACCCAGGGAAACAAACAATCTGATAAATGATCAGAGGACTTTGAAGAGAGAAAGAAAAGGGGTGAATGTTTTAAATGCGGGAAAAAAGGGACATTTAGCAAGGGATTGCAGGCAAAATAAAAAGGTAACCACAGAAGACAAGGAGGGTGAGGAATGACTATATGATATTCAAGAATAAACAAGGAAAGACAAGTGCAAATGTGATAGAAGGGGTAGAGGATGTGACCGAAGAAATAGAGGATGTAAATCAAATCACAGATAATGAAGAAAATGAAATTTTGGACTTAGCATTATTGAGCCTAGAGCTCTGCTTAGCAGACACAAAACCGGAAGTTACACTTCTGGTAGAGGGGAGGGAACTTAAATTCCTCTGTGACTCAGGGGCTTCACGGACCCTGATACATCCTTCCAAACTACCAGAAAATTCAGAATCACTTGACTACATATTAGTGAAAGCAGCTAATGGACAGCTGTATCGGGAGCCACTCTCCCACAACATAGCGATAACCGACCCAGTTTCAGGGATGACCCAGAAAAGCAAAATTGTTGTTTCTGCAAAATGCCCAGTGAATCTCAAGGGCAGAGACCTAATGCAGATATTTGGCATAGCCGTAGTTCCAACTATGCAGGGTATGAAATCACAACGACAAATGGATACTTTTGTAGTGTGACCGGAGGGTGAAACATTTTATTGGTACAGCCAGGACTTAGTTACGACTGGTCCAGGGGCAGTAACCGAAGAACTGATGAACGTAGCCATCAGTAAATCCCCCTCCCTTGACACTGATAAACAGCATTTGTTGCATTGTACTCTATATTACTGTAACAGACCAGGACCTGATAAAGAATATGAGCAAGAACTGTTTAGAAACCATGCTAACAGATTAGTATTACGAAATTTGTACTGGGACACAGAGGGAAACAGTGTAGTAAGCTGTTCATTGCCCCAGGAATTCCTAGCACTTTACAAATCTAATCGATTACCACATGTGAGTTTAACTAAAGATAGAAATTTGAAGTGGGCAGACCTAGGAGAAAAAGTCACAAGGTGGGAAAAGCAGACAGAGTTAGAACTTTCGAACAGGAGTACAAAAGCAGAAACTAAATTGGATAACGCAGACACACCCAGCTGTACACTCACAGGCAAGTGAGGATAGCTGAGTAGCACTCTTACTAGAGGAAGAGGAAAAAGCCTTAAGAGACATACCAGAGACTCTCTGGTCATCAGGGAAATCAGATGTAGGACTTATTCGTACAGCAGGACCAGTTACTATCACGCCAAAATCAGCATTTAGACCTCAAAAGAGACAGTATCCTTTGAGAAAGGATGCAGAAATAGGAATCAAACCTATAATAGCAGCCTTACTTAAGGAAGGAGTCTTAATAGAATTGCCTGATTCACCATGTAATACACCCTTATTTCCTGTTAGGAAAGCAAACGGAGAATGGCGTATGGTCCAAGATTTACAAGCTGTAAATAACGCAGTTATACCCAGAGCACCTACGGTGCCAGATCCACACACTTTATTGAATGATTTGAAACCTCAACAAAAGTATTTTTCTGTGGTAGATATTAGCAATGCATTTTTCTCAATACCGATACACCCTGACAGCCAACATTGGTTTGCATTTACATTTCAGGGGAAACGGTATACATATACGAGACTACCACAGGGATATTGTGAAAGTCCAACAATATTCGCACAAGAAATGGCAAGAACCTGGCAGGATTTATCCCACTGAAAGGCAGTCAGATTTTACTTTATGTAGACGACATTCTGCTGGCAGCCCCCACCCAGCAAGAATGCAGAGAGGATGCCATAGCATTACTACAATTTTTAGCCACTCAAGGACACAAAGTAAATAAAAACAAACTGCAACTTTGGAAAAAACAGGTCAAATACCTGGGATATGTAATATCCAAAGAAGGCAGAATATTAGATGAAGACAGAAAAACAGCAATATTACAAGCACCTAAACCAACTACCAAGAAGGAAATGATGTCCTTCCTGGGTACTACTAACTTTTATCGGAGTTGGATTCCAAACTATGCCTTGGAATCTGCTCCGCTGACTAACTTGATATTCAAAAAGCCGATGGCAGCACAAGATTTATTACAGTGGATACCAGAAGCAGAATCAGCTTTCTGCAAACTGAAACAACTGATAGCTTCTTCCTTAGTTTTAGGATTACCGAACTATCATAAACAATTTTTCCAAACTGTAGATTGTAAGCAAGGTTATATGACAGCAGTGTTAACACAACAGCATGGGGACAAACAACACCCCATAGCTTATTATTCATCACAGCTAGACCCAGTGGCGTGATCCTTGCCCCACTGTGTATAAGCAGTAGTCGCAGCTGCAATGGCAGTGCAGGCTTCAACCTCAGTAGTATTGTTCCACCCTCTCACATTGAGAGTGCCTCATGCAGTCGTGATTATTTTACTGCAAGAAAAAGTAGCATATCTTTCTCCTGCTAGACATCTTTCCTGTATGACTATACTGTTGAGCCAACCTCATATGACAATTGAACGATGCACAACCTTGAATCCGTCAACCTTGCTCCCAACCCCTGCAGATGGCAAACCACACTGCTGCCTGCAGGAGATTGAGCAAAAGACACTACCTAGAAAAGATCTCACAGATGTTCCCTTGGATGATGCCGAGGTGACATACTATGTGGACGGCTAGTGCAGGAGGGGTCCTGCAGGACAGAACCTAGTGGGGTATGCAGTAGTTTCTGATACCGAGATTTTAGAAGCAAAGTCTTTACCACACAATTTATCTGCACAAGCAGCAGAATTGATTGCCTTGACAAGGGCATGTATCTTAGCAAAAGGTAAAAGATTGAACATTTTTACTGACAGCCAGTATGCTTTTTCTACTGTACTTGTTTTTGCGCAGCAGTGGAAAAACAGAGGAATGATAACATCTACTGGTAAACCAATTAACCATGCGCAATTTATTTTAGAATTGTTAGACTCTATTCAGTTACCTCAGAAAGCAGCTATTTGCAAATGCGTAGCTCATACCAAGCAACAGGATAGAATTTCAAACGGTAATGCGAGGGCTGATACAGCTGCAAAACAAGCAGCTTCAGCTTCAGAAGTATTTCTTTTGAGTGAGGAATTACAACCATCTGAGATTTTAGACTTAGAAATGTTAAAAACAATGCAGACACTTACTACAAATGTAGAAAAACAAAAGAGGATAAAACGAGGAGCAATCCTTGAGAAGGGACTGTACATCTCCAAAGAAAAGAAACCGATTTTACTATCTAACTTGTTTAGATAGGCAGCTTTGTTGAGCCATGGGCAGTGCCATGTCTCAACAGGGGGGATGGTACAGTTAGTGAATCGAGTGTTTACGTATGGATTTACAAACTACACAAAAAATTTTTTGCAGCATGCCATGTTTGTAACAAGCATCATGCACAAGGGGCATTAAAACCTAAGCAAGGGAGTTTCCCTACACCACCGTATCCGTTCCATACTATTTGTATGGATTTTATAGAGCTGAACAAATGCGAAAATAAGAAGTACTACCTTGTCATTATAGATATGTTTTCCAAATGGGTGGAAGCTTTTCCAACTAAAAATCCAGATGCAGCTACTGTTGCAAAAGTCCTCGTTAAAGAAATTATTCCTAGATTTGGCATACCGGAAAAGATTTATAGTGACAATGGCACACACTTTGTGAATCAAACTATACAACAACTTAGCCGTTATTTCGGGATTTGTCTGAAAAATCATTGCGCATACCACCCCCAATCTGCAGGATTAGTAGAGAGGCATAATGGGGTTTTGAAAAACAAACTTAGAAAATTGATTAGTGAGACACAAAAGAACTGGGTGCACTGTTTACCTCTGGCACTGTTGAGCATGAGAACTGTTCCAAATGCAAAAGGGTTAACTCCTTTTGAAGTTTTGTTTGGGAGGGCATATTATACACTTCAATGGAAACCTCTCATGCCTGCAGACCAGGAGGCTGACAGTTCACTTGCAGGGTATATGAGGCGATTTTTGAATAACAAACTTTTGCAGTTAAATTCTGTTTCAGATAAAGAGCAAACCAGACCATCGGAAGCAGCAGTAGCCCCAGGCGCATGGGTCTGGGTGAAGGTCATGAAGAAAAAGGAGTGGAGTTCTCCGAAGTGGGAAGGGCCGTACCAGGTACTACTGTCGACACCCACTGCAGTCAAGATCGCAGAGCGAGCATCCTGGATTCATTTGACACATTGTAAACTGGTTAAGAACTTTGGACTGGACAAAAACCTTGTTACTGTTGTACAACAAGAACAAAATGACCAGGTATAGAGTAAACAGAGATGCAGAACAACCTCAGAAAATTTGCATGATTATTCTGATAGCCATACTGATAACATTGATTTTTTTGTTGTGGCCTTTCCTTTTCCCAGCCACAAAAGTTGAACTGATCAAACGGGATGCATCACTCATAGACTGGCATCCAAACTTTAACACTTACCAGGCAATTAAATATGTGTATGCTGAGACTTTCAATATTTCGAACTGCTGGATTTGCACAGCTATACCGACAGCATACGGGGGATTATTAATTACTGCTGTCCCCCTAGGGTCAATGAGACCTGGGAAAACTTGATTTTTGATACTACACCTGTGAAGTCACAAGACAAGATTGCACTGTACCTACCTGTTACACAAAAAGGGATTGTATGTTTTTACAAAAATGACACTATTCAGGTGGGTTGGAGCAATTGCAATGTGACTGTTTCTTATAAATGTTATATTAAACCTAGTAAAACTAAAACTTTATGTGATACAAACTATGATGCATATTTTACTAAGATGCATAAGAGTGTTGATGAGATACAGCATAATCCTATTCTTTTAAAACAGCTTTCTATTATTGATAAGAAAATGTTCCATGCAGGGCAAGCTTATATCAATACTAAAGTAGAGAATTGCTAATTTGTTTGTGGGAAAAAAGCATATAAATGGCTACCTGAGAATTGGTCCGGCAGTTGTTTTTTGGGTTACCTGGTTCCGGCCATACGACACACTGCAGCTTTGCCTCAGGGAAAAATTTGAAATGTCAGAGAGGTCAGCAGCAAACCTAGAAGTCCAATTAAGAGACCCGAGAATCCAGTAGTATGAATTGAAGCAGGATGGAGAAACCATAACTCCGTAAAAAATAAAGATAAACTGACACACATGGACTTGAGTGACACCATTATATCATGGGCTGGCATAGCCCCTGCATATGGCACAGTGAAATCGATTTGGGAGCTGAGAAAACTGTCTAAACTTCTCGAAGTTATGAGCAATGCAACTTTTTCTGCTCTCGAATTAGTGACTGATGAACTGAATGCTATGAGAACTGTGGTGCTTCAGAACCGCATGGCTCTTGACTTCACCCTAGTGGCGAGAGGTGGTATGTGTGCTTTAATAAAAGAAGAATGCTGTTTGTACATTCCTGACAACCAGCACAAAATAAACGACCATCTTGAGGTGATCCAGCAAGTGTCGTCCATGACCAAACCAGACCCAAACCCTCTGACGGACTTTTTCCAGAATTTGTTTGGGGGGTGGGGTTCCATCCTAATGAACATCCTGATTGCCATTTGTGTGGGATTACTCCTATTAGGAGCATGCAGTTGTTGTGGTATTCCCTGCATGAAAAAGTTAATCAAAGAATTCATAGCTATATCAGTTTCTGAGACTTTGTATCAAAGTACTGAAATTGAAGAATTGTTGAAATGTGAAACACTTTCATAAGTTTAAACTGAATGACTCTCTTAACTGCAAATCCTGAATGGAAGAGGTTAGGAGAAGAAGCAAACTGTTTATTCTTTTGAAAATAGAATTAAAAAGTATTAACGGGGGGAAATGTCAGAAAAAGATGTATTAATGTGTGTGCTTAATGCTAATTAGAAACTAAATGAGTTAACACGTTTTTCATTCTATTTTATATGCACTATTTTATATACAGCTTAGTTTTATATGAGACTAAAAGATGCTTTTGAAACTGCAGTGTGCTTTCTGAAACTTGCAAGATGCCCTCTGACCTAGTAGTTGCTAGCACAGCAATATTCATGTTTATGCCTTTTGGAAATGTACTTGAGAAGCAGGTGATTATCTGCTAGGTCAGGAAGCAAAGAATGAACAATGCTATATTCTGTAATGTAATGATTTTAAACAATCAGCTCTGTTCGAAGTATGAGAACATGCACAGCTGCAGAAGTTAGAGATAACGTAGACAAAGGACTGTTGGAGAAATTAACTGCAATCTATACTTGCTTTGTGCTCAAATTAGCCATAGTACCTTGAATGGTAACATTGCATATATCTAACCGGTGGTAGCCAAGGCCACGTTGTTTTTCTTAGGAAGTTTCTCACAAAAATTGATAGTACAAGCAGTAAATCATGAAAACAACTGCTATGTAATAATGATGTTAAAACTTGTGATTTACTACGTCAGCTTGATAGGCAATGTCTTATTAGAAAATGTATAAAAATGCCTGCATTTCCTGATTCTAGTTAGACAAACTCTGTATTAGCATGTTTTTGTCTCCTTGCTGCAAGATTAAAGTGCCTTAACCTGAACCTACCGTGTATTGATCATTTTTAAAGTATATTTTTTCCTTTGACATGGACAAAGCAGAAGAAGGCTTTATGACTATTCTCAGCCTGGGATGCTATCTTTACCTCAAAAATTGGTTTGTTGGACTTAATTAGTCCTCTTAGTTTGTTTATTCAGTTTAATGGTAAAATTATCATTTTTGTGTTACTCTTGCTAATTTTAGCTATGACTTTTTATTTTGTTGTACATTCTGTTTAATTATCGATTCCACCAGGGTGCTTTGTTTTTAAGTTAGTTTTAGACTTACTTCTGTTAGGCTCAGCTGTCTCTTTCATTAACATATTTGTACAGAGCTTCTGTGAATAATTCCATATAGGCTGCTGTATTACCTGGGTTTGGAGGGGCTTGAACATTTAACAGATTATTGCTTATCAAAAGGTTATTAGCCTTAGAGTAGTTCCTAACTGTGACAGGATTTACTGGAGTTACAGATTTGATTTTTATTTTGAAGGAGACTACTTTATGTTCTGACCTTATCAGAGGAGGCACAACACTGGAGGTGGGAGGTTGTGCAGCATTCTCTCATATTTGTAAGTACCAGATCCATTATATTTGTGCTTCTGGTAGGCATATGCACTATCTGGTCCAGTGTGTTTGTAATTACAAAGTATAGAAACCTCTGTGCCTGCAAATTTGGGTCATATAGGATTCCCAGTTTATAGAGAGATAATTAAAGTTACCCATGAGAATAATATTTGGATGAAAGGTGAGTGACTGCAATATGTTTATGTATGAACTATTGGTTTCATAGGAAATAGAGGGTGACATATAGCTTGCTAGGATATGGTATAAGACTTTGTCCATGGAAATCTGGACATAGAGGAACTCTAGCACATCATCCTGTTTAACCAACCTAGAGGTATGCTTGTTATTGATGTAGGATCGAGACAGCTCCACCTTTAGACCCTGTCCATACAGTTGCCACATTCTCCATAGTAAGGAGAGCTAGGAGGGAGTGGAGCTTCTTGTTTAGTCTTCTGGAATTTAGCAGTAACATCTTTAGATTTACTTGAGTAGATCTTGCTATATTGGAAGTTTTTTATTCAATTTGTCATTGCCTAAAAAACAGGCCATATGGGGGAGTACATTTTTATCCAATATTTGAAAGCCTAGAGAGAACTGATGCAGACCATCTTTGTCAAAATAAGGTGGTTTGTTAACCATGTCCTCTCACGTTGTCAAATATTGCACCCCCCAGAATGATATCAGAAACTAAGCCAGTTATTAAACTCAAATCATCGTCTGTTCATATTGTCATTAGTTTTGGTGAAGTTAAAATGCTACTCAGTGCTAGCCATATAATAGCCTTTGACATATAATCCAAGAGATCCATAATGTCTCTTTTTATATAATGTAGGGAGGTATGTCTCAGGTCATTTACACCTACATGGACTATGACTGAATCATACCTTACATGACATGACATCATGCTTAACATGTGAACATTCTTGGCTTGCCATGTGACCTCTATTTTAAATATCCAGGTAAATTAATATTAATGGTTAAAGTAATACCATCTAGTTTCTCTTTTAAGAAATTGTTTGTTTTTTTGCTTGTATTTGCTCCCCCCTCTTTATAGCTGTTAAAAATGACTAAATGACATTCCTATAGTAAAGTATAACATGTATCACTGCAACAAACTGTTTTATGCAGGGTTCCAAATGTCACATACCAGCAGTTGTTCAAACAAATCCTGGACCTTTAACATTTGTGAGGAGTGAGGACAATTGTAACCTTTCCATTTACCACTCCAATACTCACTAGGTTGTTCAGTAAATCTAAGCCAAATAAGACGTGAAGACAACATTATCAGTCATATAACATAAGTAGTTAGTACTATCTGAAATAACCAGTAGTGTTAAAGCTCAAAAGCAGCTAACTATATTCCACAAGCTGAATATTTTATTCCAAACTTAATACTTAGCTAGTAGAATGACTGCCTGTTTTCTCTTTGGAGTTTTCATACAATTATTGGAGTCTACAGAGGGAACTTTCAGGAGAAATTGCAGAATTTCTATTTTAAAACCTTATTCCTGTATATAACTGTCTGCTTTTCCATTTCATCTGGTTGAGTACAAAACCTGAAATTGAAAGCTGGACAACCATGCATACAAACAACATTTTCTCCTGTTTTGTGCTTGAGCTTATAGAACATTGGAAGAAAATAATAGAGGTAACAGAAGAAAAAAAATAGTGACAGATGCATGATTACTGATTCTGGTTTAAATGATATGCATGTACAGTTATTTAAACAACTGAATAATCCAGTTGGAGCACATTAAGTTACTAAAATGTTTCAAACTTTGGAAACTAATGCATTCGAAAAAAAATGATCAAAATAAAAATGCTGTCTTGGAACTTTGTGTATTTTGAATCTTGTTTGAGTAATAGACATAACTAAATTGTCTGCTGATACTTCTAACCAACAGCTACTAAATGGATGGTGTAGCTGGGTCTATATTAGCTCACCAAAGGTTATTTTCAGTGAACACCTATTCATCATATTCAGTGAAAATCAATTCCGCAATTCATTGAATTTTCCAAGGGCAATGAAGTAGTTGGCCAACTACACATCTTTGCCTTTTTCCCACCTGTAGTGTGATCTCAGAGTTGGTGTATATAGTTGGGAGTTTGGGGGCACAACCCCCCCCACATGGGAGAGGGTGGGTGATGACCCCCCCATTTGGGTGGGTTTGATTTAGGTAGTTGTGAGTTCCCTTGTTCTGCAGGGCAATTGTTTCATTGCCCTTGGAAAAATTCAGCAAATCGCCAAAGTGATTTTCGCTGAATATGTGTCGATGAATAGGTGTTCGCTGAAAGTAACTTTTGATGAACTAATATAGACCCAGTGTAGCCTGAATGAAACAATTGGTTTGATGTACATAGAACTGCTACTAAAATATGATCATTTTTCAGTTGCTGAAATCAGTACTAGGACAGAACAACAAATTATGTAACTAAAAACACAACTTTGGACCACTCACTCAAGCAAAATTTTGATGACATGAGTATCACAAATGAAAAGAGAGAAATGATACTTAGGCAATGTAGACACAAACTATTGAATGATATATAAAAAACATATAAACTGATCCTAACAACACTAATGTTTTCAGACCAATACAAAACGTTTTTTTACAAAGATGACCACCACAACTGTTCAGTAATATAAGACTGAGCACATGGAAGAAGGAGCCATACCACAGGAAGAATCAAATACCAATGACATTCCAAGAGATGAAATATGAACAGCAGACATCAACCAATTAAGAACGGAAAACTCAGCAGGCAAACCTTTTAAGAGGACCAAAAAGTAGACATCAGGAACAGCATAATTGATAGAAATGCAAGCAGGAGACTTTAGAAACACCATAACCAATAAATTTGTTGATAAAGGTTTACAATATCAGTGGATTTTAATATTTCAATTTATTTAGCCTGTAGTTGAATGATACCCTATTAGAGTACTTGCTAAGTTCTTAAATTTCATTCTTACTGCTGAAGCTATCAATGTTGATACAATTACTAGCCTAAAAGATTATGTTTGAAAACACAATTTTAAATGTTTGTTCAAGAATAATAACAATGATAGTTCTGCAAATTATAATAAAAAATAAATTAAAACTAGTCATTATATGCTAGTTCATGTTTAATGCTTTGGCTATGGAATGTGAAAGTGATATATGAACCACATTAAATTTTCCCCCAAATGTATTATAATAGTTTAGTTGCAGTGCAGAGACTAGTATGTAAGGACATAAGCAGAATTGCTGGTGTAAAAGTAATGATAATGCTAAAACGTCTGCCATGTTTTCTGAAGCTATGTACTACACTGATGTAACTAATGATGATGTTGCAGTGGTATATAAAAGTATTGATACCAAGTGTATGACATGTTGATGCAAGGAAAGCATGAAATATGTTCTGATCGCAGTTCTGTATATCAAAAATTCATAACAATATTGAAGACTTGCCATTATTTCCAACTTTCTGGAATACCTGGCCAAACATCGAGGATAGTCATATTTAATGAACGCAAGCTGAGATGTCTTGTTAGAAATAAAAACATTTTTTTATTCCACTGATCTAATAAAAAACTGAAGTATATGGAAATCACAAATGGCATGTTTGTAGGAGTGGATGGAGCCTCCACATATACTGTGATACCTCAGGATCTGGGGTTAGATTGGTATTAGAAAACATTATGTGACTGTACACTATATAGTGCTATGAGTATTAACATAATTTATGTTTTTTACTTGTAATTACCAATACGTTTTTATGTTTCATGATAGAATAAATAAACAGATCAGAGGGATCAGTGGGGACTGCTATGGTCCCACAGTTTTGCCAACCTCATAGTGGCTTATTGGGAAAAAACTTATATCTGCATCCATAATCAACATATCAAATAAGCAACTATCCTTCCCTAACTGCTTCAAAAACAAATTAAAGGCCTACTTACTTAATTCTTGACATTATTCTTTGTCCATCTTCCCTTGCTGAACTCTGCATCACTTCTCTTGCCTCTTCTACTTCTTTCATATACTCCTTCCTAAAACCTCTTTCCTATAACATTATTTTTCCCCTAACCTGCAGACTGACTTCTTATCAAGACACCTTTAATGTTACCTTTCTTTCGATACTCAACCTTCACTATTCCACTTACAGATATATTTGATCTTATAACCTCTCCCAGACTCTTCCCTTTTATATCTTTTCTACAAACTCCAGTCTCTTTCTTAACTATAAAGTTTATACTCTCATCACATTCTTTCACTGTGACCCTCTTTACATATTAAAATCATACACTGTGTTCTGTGTATTTCTTTTGACTTAACAATGGCCACTGTTACTTATTCACTGTTTATGTAATTGTATTTAAATTTTCTTTGACATTTTTGTCAATATTTTTTACAATAATGTCTAATTTGTAGAGGTTTTGTCTCTGGCCTCTGCTGAAAATAGGACTTGCATGGCCAGTCTAAACATCCCAGTAAACAAATACAAAAACAAATATACAAAGGTGTCTTTTGGAGTCATATCACTTGCGTTTTTCACTTTCTTCATGACATGTTTGCATGGCATGTTAGTGACCATGAGTTGCAAATATATTTGGATAATATAAAATTAAATATTATTTGTTTTGAAATCAATTAATACTCAGGGGGATTCAATAAAGCCTTCACTGTCATTCTTCACCATGTTTACATTGCAGCACAATGCACACATGTCCTTGGAAAGCTTTAGACTCAGTAAGCACCATGTAGCTGTGTGTACTCCCTCACAAACAATGTAAACACTGTGGTATGCTAGCTACAGCATAAGCAGCTGAATTACATGCTAATTAACAAATCCAGCATGGTTCAATAAGTTTTAAGGCATCTGTGTAGACTTCATGCTGTTTGTCCTGTGTATTCCAAAATATTTTCAATACAGCCACAGAAAGGACCCTACATTGACAGAACCATGTCAACTGCTGCATTTACTAGGTAAGTCTTGAACTTGGAGAGTACTGTGTAATAATAGGAATGAGTGGCATATCCCAGTATCATATTAATATAGCAACATATCACTGTGTCACAACAGTAACTCACCTATGCCCCTCCCCAAAAAAGAACAGAAAAATTACACAATTTGCTAACAAACCCTCTTTGAAAATGCTAAAAGTTCTATCAAAGGAACTGTCCCTGAAACATTTGTACATATTTATTACACAGCATTCCATTTTTATGTATTGGCAGTCATGTATACCTCTGAAATGGCTTGGTAAATATGCCCATGCCATCAGCACTCTTCTAACTAATGCATATAGATAAAAGTATAAAAGCCTATTATTCAAATATTTCTTAAATACATTCCAGCATATGCAGTATGTAGCTGACTAGATGAAAGCATACATTCTGGAGTGCAGTTCTTCTCTGTACAAAAATATCCTGAAGAAATACTATGTGCAGTCTTTCCATCATAAACAAGTGTCCCCACCATCAGTTTTCCTACCTATATGATTGACTTTATGGTGTAGATTCAGGGCTGTTAGCATGATGAAGATGCAAATCAGGTTTGAACTTATTAGAATTGCTGAATCCCAAAAAGTTGGATCTGTGTAGGAGATGTAAACATAGGGCAGATACTCCCTTAGTGTTTGGTTTTAATGGATTACAAGTGTGACTGATTAGTGGTTGAGAGAAGGAAAACACAGCAGTACTGCATTCTGCCTTACTTCCAATGGGTGTGTCAGGTTAGATCTTCAAAGTGTTAGATATAAAGTTGGAAATGTTTAAACAGCACAGAAGTCACAGGTTATATTCCTTAACACTCAGCCTGCCCTTCATTTGTTGGCAACTGCATATGCTATTATTCCACTTAATATTCTCGCACATCTTAAGGCCAATGGCTTGCACACTGCATGTCTCAGAGTACTGCTCAGATAAATGAAGAATGGCCAACAGACAAAGAAATGTAAGACAGATGTATATTTGCAAACAATAATCATGACAGGTTGTTTGATCACTAGGTGCACTACATCCAAAAATAATAACTGTACAAATAACACTTGTATGGTTTGCATCAGTGTAGATGCTGTTGCAGTTGGTTGTGTGCATATTGAGTTAAGTTCTTTGCTGCAAAGCTGTTTGTGTGGCAAAGAAGGATAAGGCACACATCCTGTGTTCTGAAGGTGCATTCCAGTGAGAGTTCTAGTCCAGATCTATGTAGAAATATTCTGTGTGTACTAACATTTTCTAGTGTGTATGTCAGAGATTGCTTTTTTTCATTTCACGTACCTCTCCCTTTTTTTTTTACTTTTTTTTGGGGGGGGGTCATTGTTTGTGTGATGTGCCGCTTAGTGCAAACTGGACAACTGGCCAGACAGGAGCCAGGCAGAAAATGGATTCAATCAATACTATTTGGCATCGTGCAAACCCACTAAGCAATGTTGCATGACATTTAACAGCAAGAATTTAAGAATGATTAGTAAACAGGGAATATCATTTAACCTTTCCAGTGGCAGCAGATGTAAGTGTATGGCTGGAGGAGAGATGGTCCTGGGTTGTAGTACAGGGTAGGCAACCTTTGTTTTACTCTTGTGACATTGCAGTTTATAGCAATAAATTGCAACATATTCATGTATTATGCATTATCACATTTATTCTTAAATCTATGACTGTGGGCATATTATATACTATATTTCTGTAAGTATATTTCTGCTATCCAGGCTGTCATGGCCTTTACATTTGTCTGGCACACATACACAACTGCCAATACATCCAATAACATTTTATCTGCTTTGATTGCCACTGTTGCGCTGTGCTTACTATTGTGCAATGTGCTGCTTGGGGGTGTGCACTGTCGAGTACCATGTTTGCTTAATGGTAAGTGCAGCACAACATTTTTAGACAGTGTGTGCATGCTCCCAGTAAATGAAATGACTGGAATTGGTGGGGAAGCATCATTCTCCATTGCTGTAGATCCCTGGCAGACATGGCAGGCATTTGTGAGGAAGGTGTCAGATGTGGGCACAGAGTTGGGGTGTCCAGGAGTCCAAGATTCTTATTGGACACCTAGTGAAGAACCACAGTGAGTGGCTGTTGCATGGGGACTGTTCTGGCTCCCAATATAATTCAGAAGCTTGAGATAGTTTAGCTCAGTCTGTACCCAGTGCCACAGGTATCCCCCGTGCTGGTGAACAATGTAGACACCACTACAATGACATTCAAAGAAGGAAGAGGGATACCTTCTACTGTTGGCTTGGGGAATTTAGGACTGCAGACATCCCACACCTATGTCAGTATCAAATACAGAGAGTACTTGTAAGACTTAAAAGCTGAATATAGGCAAGACTGTTATTCATAATGACATTCTTTTCTGTTCTGTTTTTTTCCACAACTGACAGGGACCGGGAGGGAAAATTTACAAACCCATGGGGCTAGATTGGCAACGAATGAGGGAAGCATGTGGTATCTATGCAGCAGAATAGTAATGTTATTCTAGGATTAAAACTTAAAGATAGCTGTTTTGGTATTTTATACACTTGTATCAAATTGAGCATGCATATCTGAGCTGTAAAAGCAAGTATGCATGCATTAGTCAGTAACACAAACTAAGAGTCCAATATTACAAAATCAAATTGAGCATGCATATCTGAACTGCAAAAGCAAGTCTGTATGCATTTATTTGTAGCACAAAGTGCACAATGATGGACTTCAGTCAGAGGCTGTGGGTTCAAAGACCACACTTCTCAACTACACAATACTGTCAATTTTCAATTATGTGTAATTTAAATATCTAAAGTAAAATAGCCAAAAAAAGCTCTATGCCAGTGGCACACATGCCCTGCTGTAAAGTGTAATCTGTATAATTGGAACACTTGTATGTGCAATATATGCACATGTCAAGGAATCCTTCCTGCAATCTGTAGTATAGTCTGCATCTGTTAGGAGCTGGTAGTCTTAAAAGTAAAAGTTCTCTGTTAGGAGTTGGTAGTCTTAAAAGGCCATGTCAAACACTGAGCTGTTGGACATACTCCACTTAAAGAAATCCCAGTCTGTCAGAGCCACACACCAGGGATCTAAACTTTGTCAGCAAAATGAACAAAACATGCTAGAGGGATAGGTTCCTGACTCAGAGACTCCCCATACTCTGGAATAGACTGCCCATACATGTTAAGCAGAGATCCTCCTTGGCTCTCTTCCAAAGGAACCTTGATGATTGGATGGGAGATAGGAAATTCACCCTGGGGATCATGTCAGCCACCCTGCTAGACAGGGGTCCAGGGAAGTAAATATTGTGGGAAGAAATATCCAGGGAATTGTTATGGCTAGGCTTGTATAGGCCCTAGGGCCAATAGCCTAGTACCAACCTATGAACCTATAAGTAAAATTAAGATAACGAGTCAATTAATTGCATCAGTGCATTGTATGTCACATATGAAGGTACCAATCTTCTCTCTTTTTTCTCTCACCCCAACAGTTATTTTTATTTTATTTTATTTTTTTTTTTACTATGTGTCATCAAATTGTGTCCATGTCACCCATGTGTACCACCTCACTAAATGTTCCACAGCACAGTGGGGGGTAGGTGTGCCCCACAGTACCAACCTGCCCCCACTCCACTGGCTCAAGCACCATTGCCCAGCATGCTGGGAGCCAATCTGGCAGTATCACCTCTGTTGCCCCTGCACTAACTGCCCCATCAAGGTAGCCCTGCCCTGGAGGCTGGTCCAGTGGTACACTCCAGGAGCAGTGGCAGGGATGGTAATGTTGTCACCCACACTGAATTGCCAGGGGATGGTGAGTAGGTTTGTGCACCTCACTGTTGGTGCAAGCCTATGCCAGCTGGAGAGGCTGGTCTTGCTGATTTTATGGAATATCATGAGGAGGAGACACAGTTGTCAGGCATTCTAGCCAGTGGCAGAGTGAGGTGACAGTGGTGACACTCCAGTGAGTGAGAACTTGATTCTCATTGTCTACCAGCTTGATGACCATGGGTCCATGATGTCCCCACCCTCACCCCAATCATGGTGTCCCTCAACCTTTTGTGTCCATCATTGTCTCTGTCTCTTGACTTTTGTCTTGTCTGTCTGTAATTCCTTCCTCACATTCTTATGTCTCTTGCCTAACATTCCCCTCTCTCTCTCTCTCTCTCTCTCTCTCTCTCTCTCTCTCAAAAAAAAAAATGGGCACCCCCCAAAAAAAAATAGTCCCATAGATAGCTAACCATTTCACACACATCTGCTTGATTCAGTCCAATTGGTTATACAACATGATTGTGTTGTGGTCACTTCCTCTCTGGAGGTGACAGTCCAAGATCAGCTAATATTCTGCACATATGATTAGTTTTTACAGTTGAAGAAATGGATAGCTGTAGTTCTTTCCTATCTCTCTCCTTCACATTCCAGTATTGCTTTGCCTTTGTTCTTCCCACTGCTTGCACTCCATTTCACCACTGTTCTATCTTCCTCATTTCTTTTCTTTAGTGCATGATTGCATGATGGTGTGCATCACACACCAACGAGCAGCAATGGTAATGCAAAAGTAGTTAAAAGTAGTACATACAGCTGTATCTGAAACCAGTACCATCTGGCCACAAAAAGGAATGTATCACTGAATTAACTGCATTAACATGTGCTGCCAACAGACAGTTAAGTAACAGGTGTGTTCCAGAGACTTAGTACTAAAAGCCAGACTTTGTTCTTTCTCTTGCTTGCTCTCCATGTCACCACTTTCCTATCTACTCCATTTTAACACTTTTAATCTGGTCAAAAAATAGAATCACACACAACACCCATAAGTAGCAGAAAAAGCAATGGATCCTTTCACTTTTTGTGCTCCAATTTTGATTGGAGATGTGCATCACACACCAATGGTGAACAGCAACAAAACAGAGCTATGCTATGCCAACACAGTGCAACACATCTTGCATAAACAATTCATGTCATTGCATTATCACTCTGCAATGAAAAGTATTTTAAAGTATTACATACACCTGTATTTGAACCCAGTACCATCTGGACCAGAAAAGGAATGTATCAATGCATTAACACTTGCTACCCCAGAATCAGTAAAACAGTAGGTGCATTTCAAGCTTTAGCAATGCGGCTTGGTTTACACACTGCTTACTACACATAAACACATGTATTTCACATGCGTATGCATGTTGCTAACTGTCGCACAAACCCGCTGCTCTCCACGCTATGGAAATGTTTATATTATGCCATGTTACTGCTGTTTACTATTTCCTGTGTATGCCATGAAATTACATGTTGAAACATTACATACTGAGGGCCCTATGTAGCACTATGTCACATATTTACAATACATCCATGTGTTTGCACCCCCCCCCCCACACTACATCCCTGGGGTCTCGGAACTTTTTCCATACACATATCAAGCCCACTACAAAATGTAATATCAAATGTTGTGTGCTGTGCAATACACCTCAATCTGGTAACACGCAGAACTGCAACTATTAATCCATATGCCTAAAAAGCCTTATCTGCAAGACCAGTGCAGGAGTCACCATGGACCATATCTACAGGGCCACAGGTGACCTTCAACACACTTGACCCTACCCATTTCAGTTTTGTCAAGGGTAGATCTTGCTTATTGACCCGTGTGGACTTCTTCGATACTGACCCCAAAGACCTGGATGGGGGATAACAGGACATAATGCCTATGTTGAGATAGCCAAAGCCTTTGACAATATCCCCCATTTATGTCATAGTGAAGATCTCCTTTCTGGGAATTAGGCCATATAGTACTAGATAGATAGCCAACTGGCTCAATGACAGAACACACAGTCTCAAAGTTGGGGACAGCACCTCCACCACTAGCCCACTTACCAGTGGAATGTCACAAGTATCTGTGATGGGCCCTCAACTGTTTAGAAAATACCTCATTAAACACAGGTAACAGTAGATGGCCTGTGGTTTAACAAGTTTGCAGATGACTTTTGACTGGATGTACTCCTATAGAGTCTACCAATGATGATAAAATATTACAGAAGGGGCTGACATAGACTAATGACTGGGGCCAAACTCACAGACTGAACCTTAAAGCATACAATGACTCATTGTCCCATATGTCAGCTATGTATTCCTGCAAATTATGATATACATACCACCCCCTAAGCTCAAACACAGTGCTGTGAGTCTCAGTAACACATGGTGATAGCAATCTATATTTTCCCATAGTGATGACACACAAATCTGTATTGGACACATCATACATATGGACATCACATCCAAGGCCAGGGTAGCCATACTTGTGCTGTACTCTACCCCTTATCACACCAGTAATGGAGTACAATGATCACATCTATCTGTACCTCACCAGACATCTGCAGCAATTGGAGAAAAATAGGATTGTGCCTCTGAGAATCCCAGACTTCCAAACATGATATATATGGAAAGACTGACATACCTGTCACTGTACTCGGTATCAAGCAGGCTGCTGAGTGGTGGCCTATGCCTGCCCTGCAGATCAGTCTCTGACCCTGCCCTTCTGAAAATGATGGACATCTGCAATTCAAATGGGACAAGAATAATTTGCCACAAGGTTTACAACCTAGGCTATGACATAAGCAGAACATTCTGAGGAGACTGATATATCCCACAATGATTTAAACTCTTCTGTAATAGGCTCCCACTGTGTGTAAAGCAGTGCTCCTCAATGACACTGTTCAAGTGCAACCTTGAATACCGGTTGGTTGATTGTAAGATCACCTTTGGGCTAGCAACTATGTCCCTCATGGACAGAGCCATTTGGTGCTGTTCACAAACTCCCTCTGCTAAAAACAACCATCTAACTATGCTCAATAAGGGTACTTGTGTTTTTAGACAGCTAGACTTCTACACACCCTAGTGCTGTTAGGCTTGTGACCTCACATGAACCTATAAAGCTATGTGCCTATGTAGGACTCCCAATTTGTTTTCCCCCACATGGCCTGCTGATGTCATCTACTATAAGTTCACCTGCAGTCTTACATAAATCAGACTTGTACCATGGTGCTTGTGTAAAGTACTGAGTCCAGTAGTCTGTGTATTTAGATAGGTAGAGGTTCTAGTCTTACTGCAGTCAACTGTGCATGTGTCTAGCCAGAAGGTCAAATGTATATCCTACAGTTACTGTCCCAATCACATGAAATTACATTATTTTGATACTTGCACATGTTTACAGATCAATTTCATGACAGTATGTTGATACTCGCACATGCCTACAGATCCATTTCTGGTAGGCTTCCCAACTTCTCTCTCCAACATGCACTGCTGATGTCATCCACTATAAGTTTGCCTGGAGCCATATACAAGTCAGACTTTTACTATGGTGCTTGCATAAAGTTCTCTTTTCTGTAGTCTGTGTACTTATATAAATAGGGGTTCTGTTCTCACTGCAGTCAAGTGTGTGTGTGTGTGTGTGTGTGTGTGTGTGTGTGTGTGTGTGTGTGTGTGTGTGTGTGTGTGTGTGTGTGTGTAGCTAGAAGCGCAAGTGTGTATCCAGCAGTTACCACTCCAGTCCCATATGACAGTATTTTGATACTTGCATATGCCTACAGATCCATTCCAGGCAGGACTCACAACTTCTTCTCTTTAACATGCACTGCTGGTGTCATCCACTATAAGATGACCTGCAGCCATGGAAAAATGAGACTTACTCCATGGTGGTTGTGTAAAGTACTGTGTTCTGTAGTCTGTATAATTATATAGGTAGGGCTTCTGTTCTCACTGCAGTCAACTGTGTATGCACGTGTGTCTAGCCAGAAGAGCAAGTGTGTATCCTGCAGTTACTGCCCCAGTCCCATGAACTGACAGTGTTTTAATGCTTTCACATACTACAGATCCATTCAAGTCAGGCCTCCCAACTTCATCTCTCCAACATGCACTGTTGATGTCACCCATTACAAGTTGACCTGCAGCCAATTAAAAGTCAGACTTGTGCCATGGCACTTGCACAAATTAATGTGTTCTGTAATCAGTGTGCTTAGATATGTAGGGGTTCTATTCTCACTACAGTCGACTGAGGGTGTGTCTGTGTGTGTGAGCTGTTGCTTGACATTACAGATAGCATTTTACGTCAGCATGTGAGACACTGTTATATTCTCCTCAAGAGACACTGTTGATGTTATCCGATATACAGTGTAGTCTGAGAGACTCCAAGTTGGACTTCAGCTGTGACGCTTGTGTAAAGTACTAGGTTTTATAGTCTGTGTACTTAGATAGGGGTTCTGTTCTCAATGTAGTCAAGTGTGTGCACGCGTGTGTGTGTGTGTGTGTGTGTGTGTGTGTGTGTGTGTGTGTGTGTGTGTGTGTGTGTGTGAGCTGTTTCTTGACATTACAGAGAGCATTTCACATTAGCATGTGGGACACTGTTATATTCTCAACAGACACTGCTGATATCATCAGCTATATCAGATTTTTGGATATGTAGTACTCCCACCAGAACAGGGTCAGAGACTGGCCTAGAGGCCAGGGAGATGTCACTTCAACCTAGACAATAAATATTACAGTAACATAGCTTTTAATATTTCCACAGACATCATGCTGTGGTTTGTAGGCCCTGCGTTATCTTGGTAAGAAAACCCTGGGCTCTCTCCAGCTGCTACATGTGGCTGGTGAGGTACATGCAAAATAGACCATTTTATTCTACTAGTGTTGTTATGAGGTTTGATTACAGTGCTGTCAAGCAATCCTAAGATCTCAATATGATTGTGTGAGTTATGATGTGCACAACATAGGCTTTCAATACCAGTATGTACGGTTGGTGGTCAAAGTTCAGACTGCTATTTATATGTTTTCCCAGTGCTTGCATCACTGGGTTTCTGCATAGCAAGACTGTTGTCAATGTTGTGATTAACATGGAATTCCACTTTTCAGACAGACATTACAAACTCACATTTCTGTTAAGTGCTTTTGTTTTAATGCAAGCAAACTTCTTCAGACCTGACAAACCATTCAATCAATCAGTTTAAATACAAAACATCAAAGAATAAATTAATGACCCAATTAATTTCTATTCATCTAATTGTTCAAAAATCTAAAAAAAAACTTTCATAAAGATATAAATCTCAAGTATAAAATATACCACTGTATAGAAACATATATGCACATATGTATAACACATACATTTGTATGTACCAATTTGAAATGTACACTTACTGTTATAATAAAATGTGAAGTGAAAAACTTAAATAGTATAATCTGTTATTTAAAAAACATTTGACATTTAAAGTCTCATTTAGGAATGCAAAAGAAAGAATCCAGCACCCCGAGTAGGTGTAGCAGAATAATCGTTTATTGTTAACCAGACCAGTTTCAGCAATTAGCTTTCTTCAGTGGTATGGTCATGATGATTCAACAGACCCTATTTATAGATAATGCAAATAAAATGATATGAAATCATTTCCTGTTTACAAAAATCATGAAAAAAATTTATAAATCATGACCAAAAGAATGTAAATGCAATATGACAATGGGAAAAAGAAGGATATAAATAACAATAAACCATCACAATTTTAAACTAGCATATATTCCCAAAATTGGAGTACTGAAAACATATTATTTGATAATAATAATAATCATAAAGGACCTGTGAAATATATGTCGAGATCAGAACAAAAGGTAAAATATATATAACAATATTGGAATTAATGATAAAGGGTAGTTCATGATAATTTATCATTGAGACCTGGTGGAAACAAACCACCTAATTTAACTGTCCATTTAGTTTCCTTACCTACTAACATTTTGTGCCATCCAGTTTTAAAAGCTCTATTACCAACAATCTTATCAATGCAAACAAAAGAAAATTGAGCCATTTTGTGTACAACAGTATGTTTATATAAAACATTGGTAGATCTAGCATTTCTTATATCTCCTAAATGCTCGGAGATACAAATACAAAACTGTCTAGATGCTTGTCCAATATAAAATGCCCGACATGTACATGTGGCTAAATAAATCACCCAGTCCATGCTGCAATTGGCAAAATGATTGATGTTAAATATCTTGCCTGTATTCTTACTGGTAAATTCTTTAGTTGTGAATATATATTTACAGAAAGAACAGTGACCACAGGGGTGACAGCCAATTAATCTATCTCCTAATAGAGTAGTCTGGGTCATGGAGACATCCTGAGGTGTAATTCTTTTGTAATGAGAAAAGTGTGATGCTAGAGTTTTGCCTTTAGGTAGGAGTAAAGACATCTATCATCTAACCACTTGGCCAAGTGTGTGTTGGTTCGCAGTATATTCCAATGATTACTGATTATGTGCTGTAATTGATAGGTATTCCTGCCAAAGGTTGTTACTAGTCTGAGTGACTGGACTGATGACTGAACAGTCTTGTGTTTATAACCCAACAGACTGTCCCTTGATAAGACGCTAGTAATACTAGCTGCAGATTGAACATCCATTTTGTTATAGCCTTGCTGTATAAATCTGTTTGAGAGATCATTCTGACAATGCTGAAGGTCTAAATGGGATGAACATATTCTCTTTATCCTTATAAATTGTGATTTAGGAATGTTTTTTATAATGTGTTTAGGGTGAAGACTAGAAGCATGTATAAGACTGTTGTATTGTGGGTATTTTCTATGCACGGTGGTACGAAGAGTGTTATCCACTTCCATACTTAAGTGTACATCCAAAAAGTCGATCTGGTGTGTGTCATAATCGACTGTAAATCTAACACCCCATTTGTTGCTATTCAAATATTCAACAAATTCCATAAGATACTCAGTTCCCCTTTTCCAAACCAGCCAGCAGTCGTCCAGGTACCGTCTCCAAATATCCATTTCTGGCAAATATAGATTGTGTGTTTCAGTGTATATAATCTGATCTTCCACCTATCCCATAAAGAGATCTGCATAAATTGGTGCAAAAGAGGCACTCATCACCGTGCCCTGAATTTGCCAGTAACATTGGTTTTGGAAATAGAACACGTTCTTGGTTAGAACGTGTTCAGCCATACAAATAAGTAAAGTATTAAATCCTGGACTATAAAAATTAGTCTTATGCAGCCAGTATTCCAGTGCCATTAGACCTGCCCAGTGTGGTATCCTAGTATACAATGATGTAACATCTAGGGTACACATGATCCAATTAGCTTCAAGTTGTGATTCAGAGACAATCTGAAGGAACTCCATGGTGTCCTGCAGTCTCGCCCGTACATGTGGTAACAAGGGCTTTAAATATTGGGTCAGGAAAACTGATAGAGGTTCAGTTAGTGATCCAATGCCTGAAACAATAGGTCTACCCGGAGGTGTAGAAAGAGATTTATGAATTTTGGGCAGCAGATACAAATATTGTTTGACTGGGTCTTGAACAGTGAGGCGAATTTCATTTTTATACTGATAATGCCCTCTTCAACAGCAAGTTGTAAGAAATTATCTATTTCTTGTTTAAATTTAGGGGTAGGGTCAATGGGCATATGTAAATAATGCTGAGTATTTGACACTTGTCTTACTCCTTCAGCCCAGTAATAACTGGAATTCATAATCACAATGGCCCCACCCTTGTCCGCAGGAAGAATGGTAATGTCAGTATTATTTCTAAGATTAGTGAGAGCCTATTGATCCTGAACATTTAGATTGTTTCTGATAGAGTTTCCTGTGCCCAACTGGTGATGTAGATCTTTGAGAACAGCATTCTGGAATATGGCTACATGTTTGTCCATTGGAGGACAGAACTTAGATGGTAAGAATCTAAATTCAGTGGATCTTTGATTTAAATCCTGTTGGCCAAAAAAGATTTTTAAATTGAATCATCTACAAAAATCTATAACATCTAATGCAAATATGCTTTCATCAACAAAGAAACCAGGGATAAAACCTAGACCTTTATTTAACTAAAGCTCTTCCATGGATGTTAATGCATAATCAGAAATGTTGTGCACATTCGAACAGTCTATGTTCATTTGACAATTGACAGAAACAGTCCTTCTAACGTTCTTATGCTTCCGTCCCCCCCTGTGTCTGTGCCTAAAGGGTGATCAGCATTACGTACCCTTTTGGGAGTGGGAGAATCCGACATATTGGCGGATTCAGTATCAGTAGTAGATGATTCTTCCCCCGAACTCCTGTTGGGTGATGTACCTCTTTTTAGTATGGATCTAGGCCGCTTTTTGCGTGTATGTGTGAAATTTTTGGTGCCCTCTGCAAATCGTACCGCTTTGTATAACTCAAAGGGTTTCCCCCTTTTGTAGTCTTCGATATCTCTGGAAAATTTCTTTAATTTCTTTTCTTTAAGAGTTTTTTCAGAGGTTAAGAGTTCTTTGGATAATTTACTAAGTGATTCATGAAAGCTCGGTTGATTTTCATACAGCTTTAATTCTTCACACATTTTTTGCACATCACAAATATTGGTTTGAATCGTCCTGTCATAATATGAAGACAGAATGCTGACAAACATCATAGCCGAATCTTGTTGCGCAACATTCCACTCCTTAATCAATAAATCATCCGGTTGGCCAACCAAAGGTTGCAATTTAGTTCTAAGACCCCTCGGGGCAATGTTCTGATGTTTATATGCCTTAAATAATCTGGAGTGCCAGATGTTGGAACGTAATGTTTTGATTTTTTTTGCCAAATTGAGTGAATAACATACTACAATCGTCAACTGGATCAGAAGTTCCACTAGCAGCAGATCCCTTGTTTAAATCAATCCCAAAAACATGAATATCATCTTTATCTGCGCATAATCCATGTACCATGTCATTTAGATCCATGACAATAGATTGTACGTATGTTGAAGCCAAATGTGATGTGTTAAATATCAAATTCGTGTTTATGTTAAGATGATCAGTTTTATACAGAAGAACCAACCTCCAAAAGAGACTCAAAGAAGAGTGTCCTAACCCGTCCAATGTTAATAATGAGTATGAGAATGCAGAGGGACCAAAAGTAACACATAAAAAAGTTTCAAATCCAAATGGCTATATACTGTGGTCAATATTGAAATAATCAAGGTCCTTACCAAAGTGCAAGGAACTCTATAATAAAAAAGCAGAAAAAATGTAACACCTAACCATAGTGCTACGCAGGAAATCCTGACAAATAAAGTCTAATTAGAATGTGCTCACATAAACATATACATGATGAAAGCAAAACATCTGTCTTACAGTATTGTTATGAAAATCACCAAGCTAATGCTATTGTATTTATGTACCTAACTAACCTACAGAAAATTCTAAGCAGTCAAAAGGAGCTGAGGGCAAAATGTCAGAAAATGATATAGTGCTGCACAATGTATATGTATATCTTGTCCAAAAAAAGATGTTTAAATTATTACACAGACAGTAGCTATAGTTATGCTGTGTCCCACTAAACACAAGCATATAATCTGCAAAGATGTTCAAAAGTGTAACCTGCAATTTATATATTATGTAACGACAAAGCCCCTGACTGTAATATGTTAA
The DNA here is from genome assembly GCF_019279795.1 of Protopterus annectens. Lineage (NCBI taxonomy): Eukaryota > Metazoa > Chordata > Ceratodontiformes > Protopteridae > Protopterus > Protopterus annectens. The sequence continues at coordinate 811,598,229 of NC_056728.1, read as the reverse complement.
CAAAACCAATAAAAGTATATTGGATCAAAAACAAATGGCTCCTACAAATAACTCTGCATACATAGTACTGTGAATGAGATTATGAAATGCAAGCCAGTAAATCAATAGAACTTGTAAAAAAAGTAAAACAAGATACTTGATATCATTGAGCTATTTGTTGAATACAGCTAATAGACCAGTCCAATTCAGACCCAAGCAAATATAATGATGACTGGATGTCATATAACAGTACTTGTATCCTAGAGCTCCATATGCATATTCAGACAAGGACCAATTGTTGAAAATGGCAGTATTCTCAGTCACAAAGTCAAAAAGCAGCATATAATAATATCCGGATGGTTGATATGGAAACCTCCTGGCTTGATGACAAAATCACGTCCAAATGCTGTAATCAACAACTTGACAATGAGCTGGAAAAATTAATTATATCGAAAAAAGTCCACAATTTGGCAAAATGTGAACAGCCTATGTTTAGATATAAAGCCCTGTCTATAGCTACCCTGTCCAATCAAAAATAACCTGAGTTATGATGTCCCCTGTTGAACATAAAAGTATGTGCAATTCTAATATAAGGATATTACTGTCAGTCTGCACAATATTAATGCCAAAGCCCCAGATTAAGTAATGATAAACTAAACAAGTATGAATCACATTCCCTCCATATAATGTAATGCCATAATTGCTGTCAGACAAGATATTTCTTATATTACGTTTCAAAAAATGATAAATTGAATCAAAAAGAAACAGTACTTGTATCCTTCGAAACAATATAGCTGTGACCAGGTAGATAATGTTGCGACAAGTATGTCCAAGAGAGATCCCTAAAAAATAATCCAAAAATGTTCTTGGTTCAAGAACCTGGATAATCATTGTAAAACTATAATACAAATGGTTTGTTGAAAAGACGACCAAGCTCAACACAAGATGGCATCCAACTACTGTGTATACATTGAAAACGAAAAACCAAAACACAGTATGGCAAGAGTATGTTGGATGAGCAAAGGATTATAAAATATACAAAAACAAAAGAGCGACAATCTCCACAGGTCCAATAACAACTGATGTTTGTACTAGTATAATTCCACAAATTGGGGGAGAAGAATCCTCGCCACAAATACTGAATCCACTGCCAAAATGCTGCACCCTCAGACACCAACAGCCAGCAACAAGGAACATGTGCAAAAGAGCAGGCTAGCACATATAGTTGATGCACGGATAAACCATACATGAATGCAAAAGAAAGTAGGTGTAGCAGAATAATCATTTATTGTTAACCAGACCGGTTTCAGCAATTAGCTTTCTTCAGTGGTATGGTCATGATGATTCAACAGACCCTATTTATAGATAATGCAAATAAAATGATATGATATCATTTCCTGTTTACATAAATCATGAAAAAAAATGTTATAAATCATGACCAAAAGAATGTAAATGCAATATGACAATGGGAAAAAGAAGGATATAAATAACAATAAACCATCACAATTTTAAACTAGCATATATTCCCAAAATTGGAGTACTGACAAAGTCTCATTTAGACCAGGAATTTGGTCCACCCTAAGAAATACTTGCCATCTAAGTTCTTTATTTTCAAGGGCATTGTTAAATTCTATGACAAACGGAGTAAAATATATTCCATCCAACACAAAAAATACGCATTTTTTTTAAATTGGAACACTCTAAGGCGTGTTTGGCTAATGCATTGTTGGTATCTTTATTCCTGATAGCCAAACAGTGTTCATAAATCCTTTTACATAGGGCTCTAGTAGATTTTCCAACATAAAAATTATAACAGGTAGAACACATTGCCAAATATACTATCCCAATGCTTTTACAGTTGTATCTACCTTTACTGACCACCATCTTTTTAATATGTGGAAAAACTATATTTTTTGATGAATCAATGAACCTACATTGTTTACAGTTATGACATGGATATGTACCTGTCGGTCCTCTAACAGTTTTTGTGTTCTCCTATTTCTAATATGGACTTTAAACTTGCAACCTTCTTATAAATAAAATATGGATGGTCACCAAGCACCCTCGCTAGGTCCCGGCTTCCCAAAATAACTTTCCAGTTATTGGAAATGGCCTGTTTAATACTGTTACAGTCAACAATGATAGAATAGGAAAGGCACAGGCCATTTTTTTCTCTGTCACACTATTGCTATTTCTGTTACTATTAGCAATAAACCCACTAGTTAAGGTTGGTATAATGGTTAAAGTGTTTACCTAACCAATAATACCTGTTCCAAAATTTCATTCAACTTATTATATGGATAGCCTCTTTGGACAAACATAATAATAAGTTTGTTTGCCTCAAAGATGAAATTTTCATTGTCTGAAATCAGTCTACTGAGGCATATAATCTGTCCTCTAACCAGATTCAACTTCATGAATAGAGGATGACCACTTTCATAGTGAAGAACGTTGTTAGTGTAAGTGTCCTTTCTGAACACTGTGATGGTAAATCTCTTCTCTTCTCTTCAATATTCATGTTTATATCCAGGTCCAGGAAGTGCACATTCATGCCAACTCCACTTAAAATGAACTTTAGTCCCAGCCTGTGTGTATTCATGTCATCCACAAATGCATTTAACTCATCAGTAGACCCGTTCCAGATGAATACTAAATCATCAGTAAATCTCCTATAAAAGGAGACACATTTAAATCTATCCAATTTGGTTAGAAAGGACAGTTCCCACCACTTAACACTAATTTGTATTCCTGGTCAACATGAGACTTTGTAATCCAACGGCCATATACTTTAGCCTGCAATGTAGAGAAATAGAGTTCAAAGAGTGAAGGGCCAAGCACAGATCCCTGGGGTTTGCCAATGGTGCCAACTCTAGTGGTGCAGTTTGATTCATCAACTTTCACATGATGTGTTCTGTCAGTAAGCCAATTGGTTACCCATCAACTGTCGTAAGGCCTAATCCCCAGCTTGGAGGTTTTCTCACTGATACCTGCATGAGGGACTGTATCAGAACCCTAGGCCAGACCACAATAGGCAGTATGCACTTTCATACCTTCATCCAGGCCTATCACATGGAATCAATGGGCTGTGACAACATCACAGATCAACTCTGGCATGACTCAGTACATACAACTTCCTGATATGGTTCAATACATAGTTTAACACACCCTCCAGACAGCCTTTGTTGCCATACAAGGGCATACATCAAAATGCATCCACCTGAGATGGGGGACAGCACCTGATACATGCATGTATAGAGAAATCTGGACTGTCCTTGACTGGGAGGTAGACCAACATGTCATCATGGACCTCTTCTACATGTACACTAGTAATACACCTGGTTTGTACAACAGACTTGTGTGAGTTGTTAATGGTATATCAAGTCTGTTAATCTGATAGATGTCCTCAAAGAGGTCATCGAGGGCATGCATGGTTTCAACAGTATCATCTTGTGGAACTTGACCAGGTCAAGGCATTTGACACAAATACATATTGTGGTATTCAATCAACATGGTCATATGTGGCCATAAAAAGCAATATCATCAAATGGGTAGAATAATGTATGACATACTTGGTATATCGCTATGTTGAAATGTGTGACATGTCTTATATCTCAGGTTCAGTGATCAGGTCAGTACATCAGGGGTGTGTGCTAGGCCCTTTCCTGTCCATTAGTGATGGACATCACAGATAGTCTACACATGCTGTGTCGAAACAGCTGCCTGAAGGACTACAGATTGTGGGCAATCAATGACTCTATCTGTGATATTAGTATAATACAGGCAGTATCAACACATATTAAAAACTTCTGCCAAAGCCAGGACAATACCTGCATTAACAAGAAACATGGGTGAATTTGTTGATTCAGGAAACAACACACACCACCGAAGTATAATGTGGACATCATACCCTATAATCATACCAGTAGGTATGTGACCCATGTCCTGGGGTAGATAGTAAGTGGTACATCAACCAGCATCTGGTCACAGTGCTAATTACTCCCTTGAATGTAACAAAAGTTACTGGGTATGTGAAATACATGCACATCAGAGGCCACCATACCTTCATGGTCCCCAGCCTTCATCACACCAATGACTGTGTACAATGCACCCTTCTTCGTGTACTTCCTTACACATGTTTCCATGATGTGTAACTGAAGTATACCATTTTTGCCACAGTACACTGTCACACAGCTTATTGGCCATACCTAGGTATTCTTTCTGTGGAATACACGTGACTGTCTGATGGTGCAGAACACCAACCAAGTTGTTACTCCAGATGCATGTGTGCTACCTGTTCAGCTTATGCACACACTACATACATAGGTTGTTTGACAGCATTAATGGCATGTATATCATTCTATCATTCTTGACAGTGTGGATTGCACTATATATATATATATATATATATATATATATATATATATATATGTATAAAGATTCCAAAATCCAAGCGTCAGCAAAAAAGCAGGTATAATAATGAAGCTGTCCAGTTAAAAACATGCATTTATTGGAACAACAGATAGTAAGGTAAGCACTTTCACAACTAAAATTGCTCAGACCTCACAGATACATATACATCACTTCCTTTTAAACATTACAAGATTCAAAATAGCCAATAGAGTCATATTACAAGAAGGAAAATAAACACATGTATATGCTCTCTGCCTGTATGTTAAACTGTTAAACACTACTCCCCTTGAACTAAGAGCTAAGCACCAGCAGGACCAACCAACCTGCCTCCTTCTTCTTTCCCCCCTTCTCCTACTCTACTTGTAACACTCCTTAGCTTCACCACTTTCTTCTAATCTTCTTGTATTTCCCTAACTATACTGACCTTGCCAGCCTGCCTAGACTCTGTCTATACTATTTACTTAAAGCCTAATCTACCTTGGGACTTACCTGAACTCCTTCCCACATTGTTTTTTGTGAAAACTCCTTAGAATAAGCTGAACCCCACTCCGTTCGCCCTGCAGGCTCACTTCGCTCCCATACCCTACCCCCAAATCCCAACCACCCCCAGTGCCGCTAAACTTATACTTCTTGGCCACACCCTCCTCTCCAACCAACAAATCACTAACTCCCACCTTCAGTTACAATTAATACCTCACCTTATTACTATACCTAAGCAATTACAGCTCTAACTACTTATTACTTTTCCTCCTAGCCTTACCACTCAAACCTTGTTCTTTACAACTTTTACCTTCCCTAGCTTTTTTTAATACCCTGTAACCAACTGTTCTTCCCATGTCTACCACATCCATGTCAATACTTGCGAAACTACTACTTACTGCCACACTACTATCGTTTATAACCTCAGCATATCACTTAACCTCCTTTGAGCACCTACATTGCTCTCAGTTTCACTACCCAACTAAACAAACATCCTTTCATACACTCATCTTTCCAAATAATATAAATATAATATCTACACCTAGCTACCTACTTGCAAAGTTCCACAGACTATCCCACATTAAATACTATAATCCCTCAACCAAGAAATATCAATTTCTAATAAGTAATCTACATTATGCACTGTACATTCTAAAAAATCAGTCCTTACAAAATGGTGATATCCAGCCTAACCCAGGCCCTGCAAATGTCCTACCTACTGATGCTTATACCTCCAATCCCTCTATCCCACCCAGCCCCATTAAACTCCCCAATTCTCTTCTGATAGCACATCTCAATATCCAAAGCATCAAAAATAAAGTTCCTCATCTCCATTCTCTCTTAGACATATACTCATTTGACATTTTATGTTTAACAGAAACTTGGTTAAAACCACAGACCCAAGATAATCCCCGGGATTCATGAAGCTTGCGCCAGGTGCAGGCGTAGCGTAGGTGGAATAACACCAAATATGGCTGTCGAGCGATTCAGGTACGATCCAATACCAAGTGCACTACCGGCATACACCAGAACTGCGCAGCCCTCGGTGTAGGTATGCTAATCACCTCATGCACAGTGTCACACTATGCAAATGAAGGCAGATAGTGATTCACAAAGTGGTGCAGGTGTAGCGTAAGCCCACGGAAATGTAAACCAAAAAACACGGTTTACATTTTCCCAAACAGAACATCGGAGCTATGGAAGTGGACCAGACTCATGTATTACAAAGTTAACATATGCCAATGGCGAAATACACAGCCAATGGCATAAGAAAAGATGCACAACACCTAAAAAACAACATTTAATGTCATGTCCACAGTAACACACAGTACAACCGCAGGCCATGTGTGCGCAAACTGGAACATAAAGAAAATATATAAAAATGTCATAAAATCACAATGTAATACAAAGCAGATTTACACCATAGTACACAATGGTAGGCATGGAACACCACAGCCAAGGTGCAAGGGTTGCTAAGGGCCTGCGACAGTGTTTGGCGCGGTAACTATGAATTAGTAGTCAATGCCATGCAAATGAGGCAGATAATACTGAATCTCAAATGTCCCACTGGATGAAGGTTGTACCATATGGCACAGCGCTATAACACCGAGGAGTGGCTCAGAGGAGATACATGACATCAGCAGAGGGGTGTGCCACCGTAGCAGTAAGCACATTGGAGCAATGCAAATCTGGCCTGGCCATTGCTAAGCAAAGCTGCAGGACAGGGGTGGGGAGGAAGGTATAGAATCGTTTAGCTGAGAGCACACATGGTGCCCAAAAGCGCATGTGTACGGGGATGAAAACGTGCCCGAAACCCAGTAAGCAGATGCACGCACCGCGAACAATAGCACAAACAGGAAGGTCAGGGGAAGAAAAGAAGGAAATGCCGAAGTAGGGTAATTGGAGTACTAATGAGCAATCAACACCAATCAACTCACGGCGGCCAATCGACGGCAGCTGACAAGTCTGCTCGCAGAAACCTGCAAAACAGGATAGGGGAGGCATTGGAATGCAAAGAAAGGAGGGGAGGCATTGGATTGCAAAGATAGGAGATCTGTCATAGCAGAGCAAAGCAAACCGACAGTAGACCGGCAATAGCACACATTACGCAAGATACGCCAGGTCTAGGAAAGTACAAATGAAAGCAGGCTGCTGGATGCATGCCAGAAAATGGTAGGTGGAATGTGCAGAAATGTAAAGGGAAGGTCAAGAGGTAATCCACGGCAGCCATATGTAATTCAACACCAAAGGCACCACAATAGTAGTTCTGGTAGTAAAACACATAAGATACCCTGTAGCTACGATCGTACATACACACCCTATGACATCATCGGTGTTCACAGCACAATAGTATAAAGTGTGAAAGCACCCTACACACACCTGTGTATTCCCAAACACTGCACCATAGGTGTAAACACATGGGGAACTTTTAAAATGTACATGTTGGGAGCTGCCATAGCTGTGATTCATCAGCATGTGTTAGAGACTGACGGTGTTGTGGAGGATGATGCCGACAACCACCACAGGCCCCAGAGGAGGAGAAGAGTGTTCAGACCAAGGGTAACCTACCAGGGGCTACATGATCTGGAGATAGTAGAGCATTACAGGGTGGACAGGGACATCTTACAGCAAATAGTGGAGCTGTGCCGGCCACGCCTGAGAACCAGAAACAACAGAGGGGAACCCATCCCAGTGGACATGAAGGTATGTGTAAGCTTGCAAATACTAGCCACGGGTACCTTTCAAAGGTCAACTGGAGATATAATGGGATCTCACAGGCATCAGCATCCAGAGTACTACAACAGTTTGTGGATGCCATGTTACCACATGCCAATGAGCATATATACTTCCCCCGAACTCAGGAGGAGTTGGCCAGCAATATGCGTCACTTCCACCATGTGGCACACTACCCGGAGGTACTGGGTGCGATAGACTGCATGCACATACAAATCAAGTCACCACCCGGTGAGCATGGTAGGTGCTACATAAACCGCAAGGGATTCCACTCCATCAACTGCCAGGTCATGTGCAATGCCCAGGGCATTGTCATGGATGTGTGTGCTGGCAGCCCTGGAAGCTACCATGACTCCCATATCTGGCATGCCTCACAGCTGTATCAGGTATTTGTCAGGGGGACATCCCACATGGCCACCTTGTGGGGGATGCTGGCTATGCACTGGAGCCGTGGATGATGACTCCCATCAGAAATGCACACACACCCATGCAAGAACGCCATAATGAGGCACATGCACAAACCAGAATCATCATAGAGCGTGTGTTCGGGATGCTGAAATCACGGTTCCGGTGCTTGGACACATCTGGTGGAGCCTTGCAGTACTCTCCAGGCACATGTGCCCACATCGTCATAGTATGTGCCATGCTACATAATATGATCCTGTGGAAACAGCTGCAGCAGGGACAAAATGGTGAAGGCCCTCATAGCCCACCACAATTGCCAAGGCCATCACAGGCACAGAGGGATTCAGACCATGAACACACTGTGCCAGCCCCAGTAGGCAGATGGAGGCATGCCCAATATGCCTATGCCTTGGCAAAGAGGGAACGTATAGCACATACTCTGACAGTGTAGGCCCCTACGGACTGACACACCACTCCACCTGCACACACAGTAAAATGGATGGCACACAAACACGACCACCTGTAAATTGTAATGTATAGGTGGCCCACTGTGTGAATCCTACATAGGCAGCCCTCAAACATTGTACACACAACAGCTATTGGAACACGGAATGTCAACACCTGAACAGTACATGCGCCTATCAGCATATGGTGGTGCTGTGTGTATAGGTTCCCAGGTACATCGGTAGGTACACGGCCGATTGTCAGAGGCCATACACCAAATGGGGCAAACAGTGTCTGCTGTCGCCACAACATCAAGTAACCAACTGTCGCTTAGTGGAGCAGAGGCAATTGTGGGAGCACATGTGTGTAAGCACTGTTCTGCACACACTCAGCACGGAGTCCCTGCTGCGTTAATGAGGGCTCCACATAATATAATCATGGATGTTGTGTCAAGGCATGGGGTGTACCCATGACAGGTATTCGTCACCCCAGCATGCTCCACCCACGGTCGTTTGAAGGTGTAGCACAGTATCGTGTGTGGCTCACTGTGATATACATACCCAATGCCGGAGCACATCCAGTAAACATCACATGGACATACCATTAACTGGACTCATCAATATGTAAACTAACTGAGTTACCCATGTGAGTGCAGTATGGAGTAACAGCCGTAGTATACTCCACGTACAAAATGACATAACACGTGTACAAATCCCAGATGGCCATGTGTTAAATGCAGTGACCATCATGCATGTTCCCGGTCCCACATCCTGCAAGGGATGTAACGTAATCCCGAAGGCACGAGTAATGCATGTCGGATGCAGGTCATCAGATCATATGTGTAGCACACGTTAGCGGGAATATGCATTGCCCACTGCTGGTAGCGGCGTTTAAATATGACTATATGGATATGCGCGAAACAGGGATAAGCTTCTCCGAATATCGCGCAGATCACGGTCAATGATGTCCAGAACAGGTGAAACCAGCATTATTCACCCCTGTACTAATAGCGCCTGCTCTGAAGGGTAAAACGACCACTGCCAGGAGTAGAACACGCAATCATGTATAGAATCACCTAACACTATTGCTAGCCAAGATGTACCTATGGTAGGGTTGCCACCTCTTCAAATGACCAATGTGGGACATATGTCAGATGTCTGCAGGCCGACACATACACCTGGCCAGTACGAAATTCAGAACTTCACTGTTTTGCCTAGATAAAAGCTCATTCTTGTAATGTTTACTTACTTATTCTGTTTCTAGAACATATAGGTGGTTCAGATACAGAATAACTGTTTTATGCAACTATTACATAAACTATAGGAAATAAGTATGTTCTAAAATCCCAGGACATTTGCCATGTTTACAAATATTTTGCAGGACACAACTGCCCAAAGAGGGACTGTCCCTCGCAGAGTGGGACAGCTGGTAACCCTAACCTACGGCAGGTGTGTAATGTGACAGGTACAGACACAAACGTGCGGAGTCCAGGAAACAGTATACACCAACAAGTACACAATGAAAGGTGTAGCTTGCCTGTCACTTTCCCCGTCAGATATATATATATATATATATATATATATATATATATATATATATATATATATATATACACATATATACATATATATAATACAGATAGAAAGGGCGATAGAGTGATATATGTTGATATATACAGATTCAGCGATATCTGCAAATATATATAGATAGGTCAACGACATTCATAACACCTTGGAGGTACAAATAAATAGGATACCGCCAACTATGGAATGTGTAACATACCGACATGCGTAACCACGAGGCTGAAAGACCGAAAGAACACAGTACTGGAACAGTACAACCGCGAGTAATAGTATGATGATATGAAGGGACATTTAGTTACCGCTGCCGGTGTTGCGGTCCACGTAGGTACTGTGTTCAACTGTGTTTGTGAGTGCCGTAGTCTGTGTATGTGTGTGTTGAGGGTGCCGTGTGCATCTCCGTGTGACTGTAATGTGTGTGTGTGTGTCCGCATCATGTGTCTGTTAGTGCCAACTCGGAGGTAGATCATTATGGTAGGTGTGGGTATAGCTAGCCATAGGCATACGGTTACCACCTGTCCCACATTAGGAGGGACAGCCCCTCCCTGGGCAGGTGTGTCCTGACATAAAACATTACAAAGGGCAAATGTCCGGGATTGTAGGACATTAATATGTCCCATATATAATGTAATAGTTGCATTAAATAGTTATGCCTGTATGTAAGAAACGTAAATGTTACATGCAATATGATAAGTAGCCAAAGTCCCACAATAGGTATGTATTGAGGATAAAAGTATGTGCTAACCTGTGTACTGACCATGGCTATGTGTTGGCCTGTAAACACCGCTGTGCATCCCGCAAGTGTCCAACAATGGCCATATGAAAAGGTGGCAACCCATGGCAAAGAGGTTCTGTTACCAACACAACCGCAATGACTGCAAATATCTGGGACAGAAATACACAGGATAGCTGTCAGTTAGACATATCCCTTTACATATCGCTGCAATTCCGGAGGTATGGAAGTATCAACCTCACCTGCATACTATATAGAAACCAATTAACAATGGCCCAATGTACAATCCCGTAACATAAGTCTACTAACTGATAGCTCTTTAATTAGGGATGGAGCCCACACACATATATATGGAATATGTAGAAATGCAAGCCCCACAAACCTGTATATGCTACGTACACCCACCGACATCCCCACACTAGAAACTATAGCAATACAGACTGCAATAACAGCACAAACATCCAGTTAGTCAATTACATCTGCAGAACCGTCAACATACCTTGTGAGAGACACAATTAAAGGCGCCATGCAAAATTGCAGCCGTTATATAATGGAACAAACGGCGATGTTACAGGTTTTGTTTGCAATAGTCCGTTATCAGACGTTGGGATGACAGGAACACCCACATGTTGAACCACATACTCTAGCTGTCACACACAATCCACGGGGGACATGAATCCAAAGTATAATTGTCTCTATGCATAGCAGTTGCAATTACACATAACAAAACACAATACAGGCCGTCTCCCCGAAGGTAGGGCAAATGGGCAATGCCCAAGTGGAGAATTAAATTATACCCCACTGTTGCCACGTAATTGGTGAATGGAGTAGCTGCACAGCTGATATGCAAGTAATTAGTCACTCAGGAACACCAATTGGCGGGAGGAAACCACATGTTACAGGTATCGACGTATATAAGGATGACTTGCCAGACATTCAAACCGTATGCTCATACAAAATACCTGTTTAAGCAGTGTGAGAGAGATAGAGACGAAAGTCCATAATGATAACAAGGTATGTAGAACACTCGGTATGTAAGTTTATGTATAGCATGTTTTTATTAATTATTTACTGTATGTATAGCCTGGTTTGCATTAATTAAAAGTGTCCGCAATGCATAAAGTGGGAAAAGGTATTTATGTAGTGATGTCTTGCTGAGCATACTAACGCATGTAGAAACTGTGCGTCCAGCAGTGGGCCACAAGGTACACATCACAGACACCACAAGGGATGCTACATGAGGGCTTTAAACAGAACAATTCCATACAACCCGCCGTCAGTGGTAGGGTATGTCCAACAAGTACGTGCCATAGCAGGGGATAGTATATGTTGATATACTGTCACAGTAGGCATGTGTATGGGCATATAACGACAATGACATGTCTAAGGTGGTCCCGCTGTGCAAGTATGCTTTGCATTATGGGATACTATGTGAAATATGTGTAATGTATAGTATTGTAGGTAGATATGTCAGATATTCTACACAGCATAACAGGCATATCATGCATACCAAAGGTATCGTCTATTGGCATGTACAATAACAGGATACATATGGCTTGTAGGCATGGGACATTGCAATAGCATGATAGCTAATCTAAATGGAAGGGCTACCAAGTAACCATGCACAAAGGACATGTAATAGCTTCACAGGTTCATAGTGGGGTACTATGCAGTCTGGCAAGTCTATGTGTAAGCACAACTACAGTGTTCACACCAGTGGCACCTCTCTAGGGTAGTGTCCTGTGAACAGCAGAGCCATGTGTTACCTGCACCTCTGCACAGTACAGCCACTGCAGTGATCCCTGGTGTACATGTGTCTCCCAACCACCAAGGGAGGTATCACATGAACAGTGCTACTGAGTGTCCCTGCGTGATGTACATAGGACTCATGTTCCAAAGCATGGTGAGTGACTGGTTTGGGAATGTAACCCTCAAGCACATCCCACTCATTGTTGCGTGTGTGCACATATCCATGAGCATGTTGCTCACAGTGGCTTTGCTTATGTCGCGTATGTGGAGTATATCCATTAATATTGTTGTGGACATGGGCCCTGTCTGTTCAGCAGAGGTCACCCCTGAGTATGTAGTATGCAAATGTGTACAGACGTGGTGTCCGTAGTTCAGCCGCATACTTTAACTGTCGGAGCTCAATAAACGTCATGGCGTGTTAATGGTGTGGTATGTAAAGCTGTAGCTGTTGTGTAAGGTACACCCTAAATGGGGTGGTGTACCCTTGAATGTGTGTAGAAGTCTTGAGTTCAGAGGTACAATGGGTGCCTATGTACCAGCTACACACCCAGTACAGATAAGTGTGGCCACGTAGAAGGATATCCACGCCACAGTGGCAATACGGTAACCACAGGAGTGGGTGTGACATACGTGTGTACTACAAACATGTACAATGTGACATGTATGTAGGGGACTACCACCTATGTGATAGTCAGTGGGTGAATGGTGTAATGCAAAGGTGATGTTCATGCACCTTGTGTCATGCAGCTTGAGGCCATGATATTCATATCAGGTATCTGTCACAGTGACACCCATATGGATGGAGTCAGTATCAGCTGGTGGATCAATCATGGTGCTTTGTATGCAGGGGTTTGTAAAGCTAGGCAGGGAAAGTCCCTCTGTGCTAGCCTGTACCTCAGGGAAGCATATACTGAACATGAGGGGCCCAATGACTGAGGACTGTGGTATGCCAAATGTAACTGAAATGCAGTAGGTACTATGGTATGCTACCCTCATTGTGTGTGTCCTGTCCATGAGCCACGTTGCATAACATCCTGAGACATAGGGTACGATGTGCAGGTGGATGTGTATGTTGTCAATACCAGAATGGAGAACGGTGCTGAAAGGCAATGAGAGGACAATGTAGGATGTGTGGACTCCCGTACCATCATCAACTACCCTGGTAACTGTATGAAAGGAGTCCACCAGGTGTAGGGGCCATGCTCTGGCCCTAACAAGTCCAACCTGGTGGCATCAAAGGACCGGAGCCCAACAATGTCTCTGTGAATGACGTCCTTGATGATGTGCCCCATAGCCATGCAGAACAGTCCAGTCAGGTGTGTAGGACTATAGTCCCACTCGTGCATTGTGGTGCCACCTGTGTGGAGTGTGATAAATGTTGCTGTGTGCCATTCAGGGGCCACAATGTCTGATACAAGGCTATTACTGAATATGGTGGCCTAGTGGGGAGACATGTCATTCAGAGGTTTGTGGACATCACAGCCTGGGACTTTGGAAGGTGACATGGGGCCAGTGTCCCAGGACATATAGAGTGCAGGTTAGTACTGTGTAGGTGTGACCGCAGGGACACCGCAATGTTCCTGCATGGATTGTGGCCCTGTAGTGAGTGAGAGGGTGTAATGTTAGCATTGAATCCATCCGCCAGCATGTTGCCAACATCACCTGGGTCTGTAATGTTCCTGAGTGACTGTTGTATGTGAGAGCAGATGTGGGTGTTGCCATCGACTACTGACATACCACCATAATGCCTTGTGGTACACCCCGGAATGTGTCGCAGTAATGTTTACGTAGCTAGTCTTGGAGTATGTGATGAGGGATCCCGTGGCCCTACCGAGGCTGACCAGTGAGCTACCCCACCCATGGGATTGTACACCACTGTGCAACAGCCTCCACCTGTTGTTGTACATTATGTCCATGGAACTTGACCACCAGAGTGGCGTCTGTTATCTGGTGTGTACCATCATGGCTCTGTGTGGAATAGCATGATCCATGCAGTCGTGTACATGCTAATGAAGTGCACTGGGGTATGTTTCAGCATTTGTATGTGCATTGTCCATCTGCACGGGTGTCATGACGTTAACAACCGCTGTCATAAGACGTCTGTAGTAGGTGTTGTAGTACTCATGTACTGTGTATGCCGTGAAGGGTGTGGTGCCGGGATGTGGCTAACAAGGTTGATTAGCATATGTTTGGAATCCACCAATGAGGGATAACCCCAGGTGTGGAACACCAGTCACATGTTGGTAGTGTTCATGTCAAGGTTAATGTTGGTCTTGGAGGTGGTGTGTATGGGTTGATCCAGCCGAGTGGAGGTTATGACTCATGGATGTGTCGGTACATGAGTGGCTATCCCAGTTAAGTGTGGGGTAGTGTCAGTCACACATCAGTAGTAGCTGTCTGAGCCCTACTGTCCAGTACACCAACAAATGAGGTCTGGTAACCGTGGGGTATGTTGTTGAATCTGTAGCTTGTTACAATGTGTATAGTGGTTCCGGACACAGTTAGTTGCACGTGGAGCACCTCTGATGCATTGTGCTAAGTAACTAGCCAGGATGTGTGTACAACATAGTGGGATATGGGAACACCTCAGCTGTGGGTGTGCCGGTCCAGGTATGTGCCTGAAAGGTATGGTCTGTCTATAACCTGTCATTGCAGGTGTGCTCTGCAGAGCCTAGAGGCAGGTCCCAGTCACTGCAGAGATATTGGAGTGGTGCATTATAAGGTGTGCCTTGCCTGCGTGCATCACAGAGGAAGATGCAAGCAATGTGTCACATGACCCCATGTCTTGCTTGCCAGTTCCCATTCTGCCGGTGACTGTTATTGGAAACTGTGCAAGACAGGCAGTATAGAAGCAGCAAGAGCCTTACATGTGATCTGTACTCCCAGGGCTGACAGGTGCAGGTCATCTGTGCCAAAGCATTGTGTTTGACCAGGTCAGTCAAAGCGGACAGATACCAGATGCCTGTGGAATGACAGCAGAAGCATAGGCAACTGTTGAAGTGACACAGTCAGTCATTGTACAGTGGTATCGGGTCCGGATGAATGCATAATGCTCCCCAGGGCTAGGCCCACACCTTCAGGGCTACAAGACTGGTGAGCTATTGCATGTCCCTGCACACGTAGTCTGTGAAGTGGCATCTCAGGGCAGTCACACTAACATGGAGAATGACAGTCACATCATACCTGGTGAGGTGTGGCATGGGTGCATAGGTTATGTTGCAGAACCAGTTACCCGACAGCAAGATGTAAGCGACTATCGCCTTGTGTAGCCTGCTGTGTGGAACTGCAGTGTGACCGCCTACAGACTCACCTATGACTGGTGTGTTGTGTATGTTATAACACCCTATTGGCTGTATGTGATGGGCACACATGAGTCTGTGGGCTATAAGTTGGTGATGTTGTGTTCCGTGATGGGTCTGCCTCTGGTGCCTACACAGAGTATGGAGAGGTACTGCACAAGTTGTCCTCGTATGTGTGGCCTGTGGTGGAGATCATGTGAGACTATGTGATGAGTGGGGTGTGTTGCGAATGTTACACATCCCCACATGACTGTCAGGTGCAGTCAGGGTTGGTGACAGCATTACCCCCCAACAGGGCTGCATAAGTGCATCCTCCACAGGCTGTAGTGTCGTATGTTGGGAGGTGAGCATTGAATGTGTACATGAGACAATTGCTCTATTGCCACATGTACGACATATCCATCATATAGACAGGCAATAGCACTGGTACGTGACAGTTGGACATGCCTGTATATACAACCATGTCTCACAGGATATGTGCGTTACGTGTGTACAACAGCTGTTGTACCATAAGCAAGCTGGAAATTTTAGGACAGCCAGTGTACCTGTGGGAAATGGTGTGGAATGGGTGCTATATTAATCAGTAGCTCATGACATGCTCACAAGTTCTGAACAAGTGCCTAGCATGACCATACAATACAGATAGGGTGTTGGATAATATCAACCCACAAGTGGTGACGACAGTCATAATGGGTGGCACCGCACTATAACCCTGCTGAGTATGGTGTGCATGTCCATGAACCATTATCACTGTAGATGTTAGCAGTACAGATGTACAAGACAGTACGGATGTTTGATTACAAATACCTTTGTATGTCACAGGAGTGTTCTACCAGTGGCCTGTTGACAGACTCACAACTACAAAAGGTGCCAGAGTGACATGTGCATATCACACCAGTGCCAGCTACAGTAGAACAGGGTTAATGTGTTGTACTCCACCCTCATTGTAGCCCATACCACACAGACAAATGTTAGGCATCTGTGTATGTAAGGATGTGAATGGCCATGACCTATGAGGAATAGCTGTGTCAGTGTTGTGAACAACATACAGAATGGGCTGTGTGGGTGAGGTGTGTGACATATGTGCACATTCTGATGGATGATATCAGCATTGTCACCGCTAGGTGAACATCCCTGTACCCATTAACTACCACCTAGGCTGTGGTCAACATTATGGACACTGTGTAAGGGATGGTGCTGTGCAGTACACCTCCCTGCCTTGGTGACATCTCCAGGCCCCTTGGGTAGTCATACGAGGTACCCATGTCATGACAGGGTGCCATCCATGAGCACGGAGATCATTGGACAGGCATATACAGCACTGGGGTGACCAATATTGGATCACATATCACCTTTAAGGGGTAATGGCCATGCGTGGATGGGCGATACCAGCCTTCACAATCCTCACCTCCACTATGCAGCATGCTGTCTACCTTGCATAAAGACATTTGCTACACCATGATGATGGACATGCTACATGTCCATATCCTGATCTGTAAGACATACGTCATGGACAGCCACCATCCTAATACTAGGATCGCCACATGCTGGACAGATCCCTGTGCCATACATGTGACATACTCCCGCCAAACCATGCAACCCTGTCCATCAAAGCTGCACATGTCATCCCAGTCATACATGGTGTGATGGCCGCATGGTAGATGTAGTATCAACTGTCCGGATCAGTAATGTGGCACTGATGCACCTCGCGGTGGCATACTGGCTGTCTGTTACAGCTAGGAAACCTTGCCCATACATGCTATGGTTGATAACCATCCCTGCGAATGACGTCCGACTAGCCATTGTCCCATGTCTATCACATGTGCAACACAGGCGATCCGTGGCAGGATGTTGAACAGCTGTACAGTGCTGTGTAGATGTATATGGCAAAACACATGCATGTACAGGTGTCCATGCGTATGTGTGCATTGTCACTGCTCAAGTCCATTAAGGCTGTGTCTGTGTTGATATGTGACATATACACAGCATCAAGGTCAACAGCATTACCGTGGACACATCCAGGCATGTGCAGATAGGTAAGAACACCAGTGCAGGCAAATAGACATGCCCACATCAAGACAGCATTCACATGGAGTATGAACACTGTAATGAGGTGACACACATATATGGTGATGATATCCAATGCATAACGGGTGTTACATGTGTGTGACACAAACACGTCAGTCATGTCAGTGTCATGATGATTTGCAAAGATTACTGTGCAGATGTACTAGATGTCATAGAAATGTATGTGCAGCAGTATCTCTGTACATCTCTGAAACTGTGACCTGTCACCATCATTATGTCTTACAGATAATGCCTCATACATGCCTTCCAGCGTACAGCCGCCAGGAGGATGATGTCCTCATCCCGTACCTCCATGAGAACTATGAGGTGTTGTTCAGCCATGTGCCACAGCATGCCCAGCAGTGGGACGACCTGTGGCAGGATCTACACAGGAGGGTGAATGATGTGGGTGGCCATAACCGCACCTACCAGCAGGTGCGCAGACACTGCATGGACTTGATATGACATGCAAAACAGCGTGCCACTGCAATCGCCAGGGAACAAGGTGGAACAGGTGGTGGGCCACCAACCCAGCCCCCACTCACACACACCGAGGAGCTACTGGCCAGTCTGGGGACACCCTCAGAACAGCATCCACACACACTAGCTGCCATCGTGGAGGTGGGTGTCTCCCAACCAATGAGCCTGGAGTTGCCTGGTAAGTCAGTACTGCACATATGGCTATTATATCCCATTTAGTTGCATGTGTCACTGTACATTATGTAAAGTAACAACATATGCAAGGTATGTGGACACACATGCTGCATACTACAGTATGCTACCCTGTGTATGCACACATGTGCATACTATATGCTATTATACAGGTGAATGTGTTAACATGCACAGTGCACCCTGTGGCTGTCAGACAGTCATGGATAATGTTCATACTGCTGTGTCACCCCTATACAGGTACCTCTGGCATGCCGCACAGACATGAGTCCATTGCAGGTGAGACTGTCATCAGTATCAGGCATGTTAAAGCATAGATCTATTTGCCATGTGGCCAGTTAACAGTTGCACACTTGATGTTTGTTCCAGTCATGATATACAGGTCGCATCACCCATCATTCACACAGGCCACCCATGTGCAATATATACAAATGAAATGATACACCGACTTGAAACCACAGTAGTTGTCATTGCTACATGTGTGGTCAGCTGTGCATACAATGGTGGAGGTGTTCTACAATGGAGGCATATGTAGTATGCATTGGAACAACATGTGTGGTATGCAAACAGTACCACACAGTGAGCTGTGATATGGGCAGCCCACAGGTGTCACCATTGTGTTATATGCCCCTGCATTGGGTGCACACATTGTGATGTGCCATCTGACATGTCCCAGACACGTAGTGTTCTGGCTGCAATATTGTCACACTATCCCATGACCCATACCCCACATACCAAACATACAACCCGTTGTCTGCATAGCCCTGTGGATGGTGACATATCTGACATCTATGGGTGTATGTCATATGGGACAACACAGACATGTGAGATAGATGGCCATCACACACATTTGGTCAACACATGTGCACACATGGCCATGGGGGATGGCCAGAGACACGTAGCCACACAGTAGATGTGATGTGTATACACCCTGTTGCACATTGTCCACACATGGTCCAATTATAGCCTTAGTTGACTGATTATACAGTTGATGTGGTACACTGGACATCCTAAAAGCCTGTGTACAGCTAGTGGAGGTGTCACTGAAGTCTACCATATAAGATCTGTTGAACATCACGACTGTGTCATAGCATGACAGTAGTCACCTGTACAGCTTCCACAGACATTGACACCACATCAGGCCACAGATACTGTACATTTCCCTTGCTGCTGTAGGACATCACCGTTAGCTGTGCACCTCGTGTGTGTGGTACATCAATGTCATGTGGGAAATGGTGAATTGACATGTCCACTATGTGTGGACATGGTTGCCAGGCAGCTAAGACCCTGTAGTTGTTGTGCAGGGGTGTCATCTGTAGGTCCTCCAGTGACCTGTCACTTGACACAGCATGGTTTGGTGTGTATACACCTCAGCATCGTGGGTCACAATCCACAGTTATGTCATGGGTATGCATGCAGTTATGGCTATGCAATGTGTACATATTATGCATTGTACAGCAATATAGATGCCTCATGATGCCATGCAATGGCACAGTGTCTGTACTTCACACTGTATAGCAATGTAGATGGCTCACACTACCCTTCCATGCTCATGCACATTTGCTAAACATGCATTCTATCTGTAGGGCATACAGACAACACCGCAATGTGATGCCCATTACGATGCTGTACATGTGTCAGGACACCATTGTGTCAGACATGTATGCATGTTAATGCACACGTCAGCAGATTACATGTCAAGGTCACGTCAGCCATGTGTACTGTTATCCTGTTCTGGTCCACATGGTGTATCACGGGATGCATGCATACTACCATGATTGTGTGAACTGCATGGCTACTGATATGACACCTGCTTGCTGTAGTGTGCACCCCAGGGAGGTATGCTTACTAACACTATTAATGTCTGAGCTGCATGCCCTCTGCTGTATCACAGGCATGCTGCATGCCATCTGTCAAATCACATGCATGGTGTGTCTGTGTGTGTCTGTGTGTGTGTGTGTGTGTGTGTGTGTGTGTGTGTGTGTGTGTGTGTGTGTGTGTGTGTGTGTGTGTGTGTGTGTGTGTGTGTGTGTGTGTGTGTGTGTGTGTGTGTGTGTGTGTCTGTGTGTGTGTCTATTGTAATTTAGAGTCTTTCTTTGCATTCACAGGTGATGTAGGTGCGTTACCCTCCTGCGGTCCATCTGATGTTAGTGTCCCCACAGATACTAGCAGTGATGAACATATGCATGAGGTACAGGCAGGGTTGTCAGGGGCTGAATCTGTGCCAATGGTTGCCATCCCAGCTATGTCCCCCTCATCCCTGCACACAGTTCTGCTGCCAACACATACCGCATCACCAGTGGCCATAGAGGAAGGACAGTCAGCGTCTGTTAGCGTGGAACAGGAATGTGTGGTGGCTACAGAAGGTGTGTCTACACACCATGGTGTCAGTGTAATGACTGCAGATGTGCCACACAGGCATGTGGCCAGTGCTGCTCGTAGGAGGACCTCTGGCAGACATGCACCTGCAGGACAGAGCGCAGCAGCTGGTATCACCAGACGCATGTTCCAGACTGTAATGGCGGCACAGGCACGTGCTGAATGGCAGAACAGAGAAGGGCAGAGGCTGCAGAGGGCTGCTATCCATACCCTAAATGACAACATCCAGGCATTGGCAAATGCTCAACAGCAGATTGCTGATGTTCTGGACAGGCGATTGGGTGACATGGTCGGAATCCTTGACCGTGGCATGGCAATCCGCGAGCGTGAGCTGTCTGTGCTGGAACATCTGGTAGGAGTGAGGCATAGGCCACGTGGATGTAGGCCAGCTACACCACCTAGTGCAGGTCAACGTGAGCATGCCACCTCACATGCCCGCTCCCATAGTGCTGGTAGCAGTAGCAGTGCAGCTGGTGCTGCGCTGTCCACACCAGGACACAGCAGGCCACGTGGACGTGGCCCTGGATGTTCCCAGTGGGGACACGGTTCCAGTGGACATGTGTCGTCGGACAGTAGCCAAGCTGTACCTCTGCCTGGTAGTGCCCGTGCAACCCCTGGCAGGCACAGGTCACGTGGCCATGGCCGGACACAGTGAGCTGTACAACCTGGTCTGTACAATCTGGAGCTGTCAATAATACCCTGTGTAGGCCTCACAAAAGGCAGAACTGTGTGCACACATACACGCACACAGCAAAGACATCTGTAGGGCACCACAACACCCACATGCATACTGAACAGACATGTCCAATCATATCACTGGCCCTTACCCACACACAAGATGTCATCCATTGGTGCAGCCTATGCCCCTGGCAAACATTATCACCCTGTGCATATGATGAAGCCTGTGAGCATCCCTGTCATCCACACCATTGGTGCAGGGACATGCTCAAATGGTCTGATGCACAGGGTGTACAGAATAGTGAGAAGTGTATATTACATTAGTTGTGTAAGAATAGTGAGAGAAGTGTATATTACATTAGTTGTGTGTGAATAGTGAGAGACGTGTATATTACATTAGTTGTGTACTGTTGACACGCACCAGACATACCATGTAGTACAGGTTTAGCATGCATTGTTATATGTTCACAGTATGTGTCTCGGTAACAACAGTAACAGCATGTTGGTAATGATGCCCTGGTTCCCTCCTTATGGTCTACTTGCATGTGCCTACAGGTAGCACTGTTTGCAGTCTCCCATGTGTAACTGTGGAGTACTCACAGGCACATATGGCAATATCAGCATGCTATACGTAGCCTCAGCCTGACTGTTGGAAAGTCTAACATAACACAGATGTCCACACATATACTGATCCAGAAGCATGTGGGCAGTTTAATAGGCTACAGTGGCTAGAGACGTGACATCCATACCAGGTCACATCACAGGTATGTTGACATGGTGCAGGGGTTGTACACAGCGGTCTGGCCAATGATAATGTTAGAGGCCACTTGATAGCATGAGGCCTCACTGTGTAGCAGTAATACCCTGTCACATTACAGGAACATGCTCACACTCACGGGGTCAACAACACTATAACGCACACCCCATAGTGTTGAGGTGAGGACCCTTGCCTATGTGGTCATCACCGTCACAGTACTGTGAACCCACATGACGCGACACAGAGAAAGAACATGTACAGGTAGCCAGTGCGGCTGAGACCGATGGCATCAACAGGGTAGTGGACTGCATCACCATGAGGGGTTAGGGATCCTGTGTGTTCTGTATGGTAGCATACACCCTCACTCCATGCACCAGACAGCCATACATACCTACATACACACACACACACTGTGGAGACCACAAATGTCATACACATATGGATAGCTGATGTGTGTGATACACACACCACACCTGCCTACGTCATGCTTTCCACACTGCAGTATGTACAGATCTCTACAACAGTGTACAGGGTGTGTAACAATTGGGATGTATTCCCCACCATATGTGGCATATATGGTCACACAAGCAAACACACATGGCAGTACTGTGAATGATACACCTGCTATATGATGATACGTCTGACAGACATGCAGCAGTATTGGCCGCATTATGTGTACCAACGCTACCTTCGGCAATTGTGCTGCTATATGCACATGGGAGGATGTAAGTGTTACAGGTGTCAAGTGACGTACTGTCGGTGACACCTGACCGCTGTGTAGGTTTTATGTCTCCACCGTCAAGTAACGGTAACATAGCGTACTGTTTGCACATGTAATGGTAGGATGGCGTGTGACACACCTGTGAGCCGTCCCGGCAAACATCCATCTACACAGGTGGATCACCACTTTATGTACACACATCCATCCATACCTGCTGTACATCCTACCATACTGTCAGTATGTCACCATATACAGGTGTCAATGATGGGGCTGCATTGCAACTGCATGTTGTAGTTAGGCACAGATTAGTTACTTACATCAGCTACTGCACATGCATGGTAGCTGCATGCACACTACAGATTGTACATGTGTGTTGGTCCTACATGCCTGTCATGTAGCCATGTTTGTATGCATTGCAATTGGTGGACATGTGTGTTGACATACATAACACATGGACTGTTGTATGATATGATGGGTGTCATGGGTAACTAGTACAGAGGGAATGTGTCCTCGGTCAACATTGCTGCCTCATGTACTGTTAGCATTCAACAGCCATGGACCCACCTTCCATTTGCATGCGTATGATTGCTGTAGCCACTTGTCTGCATGGAGGACAGCAAAAGCTATGCTATGTACATATGTGTTGTGTGTGTGGTCCATGCACATATCCACTGCAATTACATGTATGACATAGCCAAACATGTGTGTTCATTGGTGTACAGCGACAGTCATCTGTCACAGCTGTGTAAGACCCAGGGCCCCTGGTATGTGTAGAGCTGACCTGGTTATGTACAGTGGTATCATTGCAATGCATAACACATGATGGAACCCTGTCGGTACATGTGTAGTCTGCACAGTTGCTGTAGACCTATGTACAGTGCACTGGTCATGAGTCACATGGTGTTGTGTTAATGTATGGCTGTGTATTGCTGGTCCAATGACATGGTGATGTCGGAGGGCTACATTGTAGATTGTGGTGTGTACCTCTGTGATATGCACCTGAGACATCTGTGATAGCTCCTGAGTGTGTACTGGTCAATACATGTGAGTGGCCTTCATGTACGTGGGGACAGTAATACCATACTGTGCCCTTCCGTGTTTAGAATCCGTGTGCATGCAAGATGGCCCTTTGCAACTGCTAAGTGTGTGAGCATGCCCAGTACGCCATTGTGTAGATGGACACACAGTACATTCCAAACTGCGCCCTTCCATGTTTAGAATCCGTGTGCATGCAAGACGGCCCTTTGCAACTGCTAAGTGTGTGAGCATGCCCAGTACGCCATTGTGTAGATGGACACACAGTACATTCCAAACAGACGTGTGATACTAAGCGTGTGGGCATGGCCATTGACATCCTGTATAGCGATGGTGGTCATCCAGGCAACAGATGTCCATTTTCAATGTCACGATGGATGCCTACATTGAACACACTGGTTGCTGTCTTGAAGGGTGTACTGTCTGTGGTGCGTCCCATATCTATGTAGTGTTGTTGTAGTGCTCTGTAGATATTTGGTTGCCCCGATCACACCACTGCCATGTGTTTGTCTACGTCTACCTTGGGACAGTAATATGCTTTCAGACTGCTCACTCTCTATACATTCCCTATCGGCATCCTTGCCTTTGCGGATGATGTCACCCACCTAGAAGTATGCCTCTGGGAGTGCTGTGCTCAGTAATCTCAGTAGCGCGTTCTGTAAATGCGTAATGCTGTAGTGTGATAAGGTAGTTAGGTGTATGTTCGACTCCCAGCCCTGTCAAGTGTGTGTGTGTGTGTGTGTGTGTGTGTGTGTGTGTGTGTGTGTGTGTGTGTGTGTGTGTGTTTCCAGCTGCCTGGGGACACAGTAATGCTTTTAGATGCCTCACACCACATACATTCCCTATCGGCATCTTTGCCTTTGCGGATGATGTCACCCACCTAGAAGTATGCCTCTGGGAGTGCTGTGTTCAGTAATCTCGGTAGCGCATTCTGTAAATGCGTCATGCTGTAGTGTGTTAGGGTAGTTAGGTGTATGTTCGACTCCCAGCCCTGCCAAGTGTGTGTGTGTGTGTGTGTGTGTGTGTGTGTGTGTGTGTTTGCGCGCATGCTCCCATCCGCCTGGGGACTCAGTCTTGCTTTTAGATGCCGCACACCACAGCAGTTTGCTACCGACGTCTTTGCCTTTGCGGATGATGACACGCACCTAGATGACTGCCTCTGGGACTGCTGTGCTTAGTAATCTCGGTAGCGCATTCTGTAAATGCGTCATGCTGTAGTGTGTTAGGGTAGTTAGGTGTATGTTCGACTCCCAGCCCTGCCAAGTGTGTGTGTGTGTGTGTGTGTGTGTGTGTGTGTGTGTGTGTGTGTGTGTGTGTGTGTGTGCCTGGGGACTCAGTCATGCTTTTAGATGCCTCACACCACAGCAGTTTGTCTTTGCCTTTGCGGATGATGACACGCACCTAGATGACTGCCTCTGGGACTGCTGTGCTTAGTAATCTCGGTAGCGCATTCTGTAAATGCATCATGCTGTAGTGTGTTAGGGTAGTTAGGTGTATGTTCGACTCCCAGCCCTGCCAAGTGTGTGTGTGTGTGTGTGTGTGTGTGTGTGTGTGTTTCCAGCTGCATGACAACAGTACATTGCTTTTACAGTATTCACTCTCCATAACATCCGTGCGGCGTCTTTGCCTTTGATGCTGCTGTCTGCAGGCTAGACGTGTGCCTGTGTGAATCATGTGATCCACTGATCACGGTAGCGTGTTTTGTAACTGCGTGATGCTGTCGTGTGGTACAGTGCTTACGTTTATGTTCTGCTCCCAACCCTGCCACGTGTGTGTGTGTGTGTGTGTGTGTGTGTGTGTATGTATCTATCTACATATATATATATATATATATATATATATATATATATATATATATATATATATATATATATATATATATATATATATATATATATATATATATATATATATATATATATATATATATAATGTATATTGTATATAGATATGTATGTTGGGATTATCACTCTTGACTCTGCTGCATTGTCTGTACGTGAGCACCATGGATGTATGTACATCTGCTATGGCTCTGTGATAGTGCACATACTGTGTGCTGTAGTGATCGTGGGTTATACATGTGTAGTGACCGGTTATTGTGTTGCTGGGTATTACACGGGCATTGGAAACAATGTTAGTGCAGCACCTTTGACTGGTCGTATGCAGATCTCGGCAACAGTCAGCAGTGGTTATTACATTGGAGTGTGAGTATGGCTCATATCCGTCTGTAGTAACTGTCAATTCTATGCACCTCAGGTTAACATTACAGATGCACGTTTATCCACAGGTTGTGGTACAGATCCCAGGACTGTATGTGTAGACATTGACAGGTGCAGGACTGAGTTGTGTTGGATGCATGGAGGGGTGTCCATGGCCAGTAATGGGGATCTCTACAGCCTGGCAGGTATGGTCTGTGACTGTCCCACAACCTCCTGTATATGGCTGACACATGCTGTACCTGTGTATATGCAGACACACACACTTACCACAAACAGCTATGGCTATCACATACACACACCCATTGCACCACCATTGGGCCATGCAATAACCATTGTCCCTCACACACACACACCTATGTGTACATTGGATGGCTCTATGACAGCTCTGGACATGTTAACACCACACCCTGTGCATATGATGTCACCTGTGCCACCACCTGTGATGTGTAACATTGATGCAGGATCTGACTAACCTGGTGCTGCTGCACACGGTGGCTTTATTCCACTGTATTGATGTTAGCATGCTGTTAACACACAGTGTGTTACTTCCAGGTGTACTTCAGCAGGCATGATGCATTGCAGCTATGACCATCACTGTAGCATAGTTTACAGCACTGTTACTTCTGATGATGTAGTCTCCATCCATGTGCCATTTCACTGATGTGTGTAGTATTGGCAGCATGTGTGTCTGTGTGTGCAGTACGTGTGTGATGTGTGTAGTACACATGTATACATGCTTACAAATGCATACACGACATTACACGGGCTTCACCATTCATACACTAGCTTACTCGTTCTTCCACATGTGCACACAGGCTAACACGCGCACACATGCTTACTCGGGCTTACTGGCACGCACGGGCGCAGACACACTGTGGGCAGGTTTGCAGGTCACATCGGTGGTATCCATGGCATATGCCGTCAGTCTCCTGACGTTCCCTAGGATAGCTCATGACACGCCTCTTCCACTGAGTACTGACAGCACACATGTGACACTGCTCCAGTGAGGTTACAGTGTTTTGTACATACACACTCATGTTGTCACCTATCTTCTACTCTAATAGTCCCCTTAACCTACACTACACTGTAGAGGCTTGGCCCATATGGCATGACATGTTGTGATTCACTATCCTCAGCCTCACTTGCCTCACATTGCCTACAAATGCTTCGTTACATCTCTGACAGAGCTTCCACACATAAGTACCAGTACGCAGTAGCCATGTTGTCTCCAGCTTGCCATTCATCTGCATGGCGTACTAACATCTAACTAAACCTACATTTTGTATGTATATTATCCATATGTCTTGTTTTGAAGTGCAGCGCGTTCTCGTGGCACTGCGCTATGCTTCCACACCAGGGATCGGGGGAGGACAACTACTGGTTCATTGATATCCAATGGACAAAGCCGCCACTGGCCTTGGACTTGGACATTGGCATGCTTCTTCGACTGTATTCATACTGTATTTGCAGCTGTCATTGCTCCATTTAGCAACGTGCAAAACGTTAGTCGCATAACATCCGGGTACATTTCTGCACATAACTCTGCTCTTGCACGGACAGCTTACTGTTTCATGTATCGCGTAATTATGTAGGGTTACCACCTGTCCCACTTTGCGAGGGACAGTCCCTCTTTGGGCAGTTGTGTCCTGCAAAAAATGTGAAAAAATGGCAAATGTCCTGAGATTTTAGGACAAAATTATTTTCTATATTTTATGTCATAGTTGCATAAAACAGTTATTCTGTATCTGAAACACCTAAATGTTATAAGAAACAGAATAAGGAACTAAAATGCTACAAGAATAGACTTTTATTCAGGCAAAAAACTGAAGTTCTGTCCTTTGTACTGGCCGTGGGTATGTTTTGCCCTGCAAAATCTGATGTTTGTAGCACAAATGTCCCACTTTGGGCATTTGGAAAGGTGGCAACCCTATAATTACATCATTTGCATAGCTTACACATACAAATGGGGTATGTTGCAAATCCCAACATTGTCCGTGCAATGTTCGTGTTACGGGCGGTCTTGCACCCTGCAGGTGTTTGCTGAATAGCCTGGCAGTCATCTTTCCTTGCTGTACTCTCACTCAATCCATACACCGGAGGCTTCATGTATCATGGCCTAGGCTTTGCTGTGTGCTATGTCTATTTGTGGTGTATGCATGGCTGTGGGTATGTCCCACTGTCATCATTGGTAAAGGTGACACCCTATAGGTACTTCCTGTAGACTGCTGTGTCATTTGACATGTCAGCACATACCTGCGGATGAACTTCCTACTGCACTTTTCATACCTTCTGAGTTATCTTGCAGTCGATAATGCTGTTTCCTCAGACATGTATCTGTTTCAGATCATACCTATCAACCTCCTAGTGCAAAACATCTGTACAAAGCCTAACATGATGGGGGACAGATAGGGCAGATTCTACATATTGCTCTTACAAACGTAGATAGTTGACAGTATTATAGGTTTTGCATTAGTATGACCTTTCTGAGGGATTTGGGGTCTTAAACACATATGTTTATCATTATTTAATGATGTCAGTTCTCAGGTATTTGGCAGACAGGTACAGATTGTGAGAGGAACACACCACACATATGAGGCATACATCTGCACATTCGTACAGTTGTGAGGTATGTTTCTGATACTGGACATCAATTTCCTTACGCCAATACACACAATACATGGCGCCATCACAGGCCAGTTACCATTACATTCCTATTGCAGGACACACCCACCCACTGGGTTATATTCCTCACACAGGCCAACAGGTGCTTATCCACACTAATTATTCCATCATGTACCTTATGTGTACGCCGGTATTTGCGCTTTCCGTCAGTGGCAGAGCTCATGTCTGAGTATGGGGGGCTGGACACTGTATCGGTGACACTGCATGACACCCTGAGGGACACATGTCTTTTGAGTCTATTAACCTTCCACATTGACTTTCACAGGCCATACATTGTAATTCACATTTGTGGACAAACATGCTTATGACTTGTACATGTTTTGTCATTTGTCCTGACGTCTTTCTTCTCACCTGTCCACCTAGTATCACTAGTTCTGTACATTTCATTAGGACGGGTTACCTTCATACCTCTCACCTGTACACATTATGGGTATATGCCCTGGGGTTTGACCTATGATTCTGTTACATTTGTCATGATAATGTGCCTTTCTGGTAGATTGCTGGCAAGCCATGACGGACTGTGCGGTTAGGTAATCATGACTGACATTTCTATTTCATGATTACTAACTCTCATAACATTCATATTCCTGACTACGCAATTATTCTATCAACGGTCTGACTTTGTCTGAGGTATATTTAATATAGTCCCTATTTGTCTGTCATGTACTATGCCTTAGTCCAGCTGTCTTATTCTGACATTCTGGCAGGTATGGTTACCATCTTGGTCGTATGCGTGTCCATCCATGATAATCGCCTACATGACACTGATATAGGTCCCTACATCTTCCCCCAATGGTTTACACAATATCCAGTAGATGGGTTGCACCTTTTTGGAGAATGTAGGCATGTGCTATACCCACATAGGTATATTGATCACTCCCATGGGGCGTACCTAATAGATCTGTGCCAACCAACACCTTGGCCCAATTCTGCATACCCATGATTCCCATACCTGACACACCTCCACAGTACCCATTAGACATGTTTAATGTGAGCGATAATAAAGTGTGAGGACACTTCCAAGCACTCCCCACTCTGCGGATATCAGCTCGTACGTCATACATTCAATCGACCCATGTGTTATTACCCTTGCACCTGCTACTGTTGCATGTACACCTATATCGTAGTTGCAGGTGTGACTTCTTTTGCATCAATGATGGTTGGCACTTCATACAGGATCAATTTTTGGGGTCCTGCAAAGGACACCTATATTCATGTTTAACGTGTAGAACTTGCAGGCCCTGTCACACTGGTACTTTCCAGGCAATGGTTTGGAAACCATCGGTGTATTCTCCTTTCATGCATGTCTGTCTGTCTATCCATATTAGCTATACCGTGACCTATTTATGTACATGTGTTATATGTACAGGGACATATGTTTGTTGTGTATATATCTATTCATGTATCGTGTGTGTATAGATTTATATATGTACATATATACATATGTCTGTACATTCCTCATCTCGTAATTTGCTTTGGATTATGTCTGTGGATATATGTGTATATATATCTCCATATCATACCTTTCAACTGTACAGATTTCCGCTGCATGTACAGCTGTTTGCCTCTTATCTTTGGTCCATTTTTCATAACCTTGTGTCTATCTGGCAAGTTAGTGGCATATCATTAAAGACTGACGTTGGTAAATAATGACAAACATTTCAGGTTACGACTTCATACCCTTCAGAGAATCCATGCTAGTGACACACCTGTTATTCTATCCACTTTCTATGTTTGTTAGGGCAATATCTGGGGATTGTCCCTATTTGTACCAGTTGTTGTCATGGCTTTGTCCGGTTTTGTACTTTACGGGTTTAACAGGTATGAGCCATGTACATAGAACGTGGGGAAAACACCATTCATTTTCTATTCTGTGAGTGGATTACACACGCGCAGGCGCACTTGCATATCCTTATTGTGGGTTACATGTGTTTCATAGATAATTGTGCTTCCGTGAACTTTCATAATTCTGACCGTAACAGTTACATATCTGTATTCCAGTTTACGGACTACTGCGAAACACACGTTCACCTTTACATATTTAAATGTGTGTACTGCACGAACGCTTTCATTACACTTTCAAGTTATATGTGCAGTGGTCGTAGGTCAACCGGGACTGCATTCACGTTGGCGGATACGGAACCACTATTCTATTGGTGTTCTCCCTCATTGATATGCATACCCATAGTACTTAGCTACATCAACATATGCCTCACCGCTTCACCTACGACACAGGCATCCATTCTCCTGCTGGGAAAAAGGCGGTACTACATATTACACATTCCCTATTGCCTACTGCTGTGGACTCCGGCTGCATTGTTAATCACTCTGAGGATATGCAGAACACCAAGGCATATAGTCCAGCCACATACAGGTCTTTGATTGTCAGGGTGTTCATGTAGTGATCTGGGTTTAGGCTTGTCCACCTGGTGAACGGAACTTCCCTGGCTGAGGTCAAATGTCAGATGAAGCATATGGACAGGGATTATCTCCCTATTTTGAAGTTTTACCTGTGTTTATAGACACAGGTGTTTGGGCACCTGTCAGCAGCTTATTCTGTTGGCATTACATATTATGGGTGGGGTTTTTATAGTCCATACTCCACGGTGAGGGATGTTACCATTCACATTTGACTATTACCTGTATACAGTCATACGGGGATTATTATTTTGGACATGAAGTGACTACAGGTATGCAGTTGTACATTACACAAGTGTGAAGGGCTGTTCCTGTAAATATGTACGGACCATACCTCTCAACCTCTTAGAGCACCGAACCTGTGCAAAACCTACATGATGGGGGGACAATTAGGGACACATTTTAACGATTGCTCTTACAAGCTTAGAACGTTGATAGAATGCTAGGTTTTGCATTAGCATGACTTTTCTGCAGGTTGTGGAGTCTTATACTCAGGATATTTCTCATTATTTAGTGACGTCAATCCTCAGCTATTTACCACACTGGTGCAGATTGTCGGAGGCACACACCAACACTATGGGGCGAACCTGTGGTCATTCTTAGGGTTGCCACCTTTTCGACTGCCCAAAGTGGGACATGTTCTGTAGAGATGTCAGATTTTCCAGGACAAAACATACCTACAGCCGTGCATAGTACTGAACTTTAACCTTTTTGTACATATAATAGCTTATTCTAGTAACATTTGAATTGCTTATGCTACTTCACATAACATATTGAGGATTCATATATAAAATAACCGTTTTATGCGACTATTAAAGTAAATTAGGAAATAAACTCTCAGGACATTTGCTATGTCTTGATTTTTTCACAGGACACAACTGCCTACAGAGGGATTGTTACTCGCAAAGTGGGACAGGTGGTGACCCTAGTCATTCTGCGAATATCCGGACAGTTGAGTGGTATGGCACGGACCTCTGTAATATGCTGTTGTGTTCTGGCACAGCAGTAGCTCAGCATTAAAGACTGCAGTCGGAACGTGCTGACAGACAGTTGGGTTTCAGACTTCATACTCCAGACATTAATGCCAATGTGCAAACTGTTATTCTATCAAATTCTATGTTTCTAAGAGATATGTTTACAGATTGTCCCTGATTTTGGACCTTTGTCTCACTTATATTCATGGCTCTGTCCAGATATCTTGCTCACACAGGTTGACAGGTATGGTCAGTCATGACTGCACACAGTCAGTGTCCCTCACACTTGATCAGGGTTGACCTGTTTACGTAGTGTCTTCCTCGCCCTCATGCCATTTTCCACTTTGCAAATGTGTGCATTATATTCTCCCTCCTATTCGTGTCTGGACACGTGCATCACGGGAAGGTATTTTATCCTGGGTGGTAGGTTATGCATGCCCACTTAGGGCTGGACAGTGTCATGGACCTCCACTGCATGTTCTGACTTGTGTCCAGATATCTACTGGATTGGACATCATGTCGTCATACCCATTCTACTATTTACACAAGTTGGTCATCCCGTGAGGGATATCCCAAAAATTGGTCAAAACCAAAACAAGTTAGATAACGAAGATTTTTGTGGCTGCATGAAAACGTGCAGGGGGTTTTACCTGCAGGGGATACATGGTTTGCAATCCTGACACTGCCTAGGGTGACAATACCTACTACATATGCATAGGGGTCACTGTGTGTAGCTGTTTCTGCAACAAACCAGTGGACCAAGTATGGCTGGATTTGGTGGACATTCTGGTATGGTGGCAGGTTGTGTGTTGTGGAGGGTATGCTGGGTAGGCTATTATGCATCCAGGTGTGTTGCATTTGTTATGGCCAGTTCCATCAGGACCCATCTGTGGGTATGTGATGGTGCCGTATCTATACATTTGTCTCGCATATTTCCATATTCATATGTTTGTGGGATTGTGTTCTACACTATGGCCTGTCTGCTTGTCTTGCAGCTGTTTCTACATGAGGTTGTGTTTCTTTCCACTTCACCCGCTGCTCCCTCATACACCTCTGGTTCACCTTTTCTGCATACGACACAAGTATCGCCTTTGAGGAATTTACCATTAAACACACACCCCTCACACGCGAATTACTCACACCCCATAGAGCACTACTTTGGTTGTTGGCCCATGACACGGCCAGAGTTACACATTGACTACCCTACATGTGTCGGGTACCTTTATGGTTGTGTGGACTACCCTGCCATGTTTGCTTTCCACATGCTATACCTCACGCACATAGGTACACGCCCTTACTTCACTTTCATTACTTGGTTGGTGTATCCGGGTACTACCCATTCGACTGTGTCACATACACGTTCGGATTATACAGCTGACTTCTGGATTTTGCCAGCCTGTTCTACTCATTGGTAGGATGGCACCTTTTCCTATGTCCAAGCTATTCCTTACACATGTCCGACCATTGTGGACATTGCCTCCCCACAGTCAGCGGTTGTGTTTCCACCTTTTCAATTGGCCACAGTGTGACATAGGGTTACCACCTGTCCCACTTTGCGAGGGACAGTCCCTCTTTGGGCAGTTGTGTCCTGACATGTAATTGTCAACATGGCAAATGTCCTGAGATTTTAGGACAAACATATTTCTTATATTTTATGTGATAGTTGCATTAAACAGTTAATTCTGTATCTGAAATACCTGACTGTTATGAGAAACAGAATAAGCAACTAAAATGCTACAGGAATACGCTTTTCTGTAGGCAAAACAGTTATGTTCTGTCCTTTGTACTGGCCGTGGGTATGTGTCGGCCTGTACAGTCTGATGTCTGTACCAAACATGTCCCACTTTGGCCATTTGTAAGGGTGGCAACCCTACTGTGACAGTTGCGGTGAACACAGCATATTTTACAGGCCGACACATACCCACGGTCAGTTCGGCAGATAGAACTTACAATTCTTGCCTATATCTAAGCTTATTCTTGTAGCATTTCGGTATCTTATTCTGTTTGTTATGACATTTATGTATTATACGTCCAGTGAAATATGTTTAATGCAACTATTGCATGACATCTATGGAGGAATTATGTCCTATATTCTCTGGACATTTGCCAGTTTTACATGTTTGTGTCAGGACACATCTGCCCACAGAGGGACTGTCGCTCGCAAAGTGGGACAGGTGGTAATCTTGGTCGATGGTACGGATCATACTGTTCCTTTCAGCCTACATGTGTCCGTGTTGTTATGGCTCATTTATATGCTCCTTCTGTTTCGTTTACATGCGTATGCTATTTCCTATCACATTTGGTATGTGAAATACGGACATACCTTTTGTATGTGACTATTACATGGCTTGTGGGATATGATTCAGACATACGGTCACTACCTATATCTACATTTCTCCTCGTGTATTTTGTTATGGACACATCTGCACAGCTATGTTCCCTCCCTCAAATTATGGGTCGGCTGGTGACCCTCTCCGTTGGACTGGACGTACCTACTGGCGGCACGCTAACATCTGATATGTTTCACTTCCACATGGTATAGCTATCAACACTACGTTGGACTACAGGCACACGGTTTTCCTGTCATTTGTTCATGGGTAGGGACCCGTTATTCCCTACCGTGCATTTGTGTTTGACTCTTCATTTTCTGTTCACAGGGACTCTGCTTTGCATACGTTTCAGTCTCCACGGACACTGATAGGTACGATTACTATTGCTGGCGGAATATAATATTCAGCAGTTTAGGTTGCTCCTCGAAAGCCGACATTGACACGCCTCCCTGCGCAACTTCGATAAACCCCTTGCACTCATGCACGTTTCCTATGCATGTGGCTGTGGCAGCTGCGTGCCTTCATTAATATGCATATGGCGCATCTACTCCACATCTACACCGCACGACCGGCGCAAGCTTATGCCGGACTTGCGCCGAGCTTCATGAATCTGGGGGAATGAGATTATCCCACCAGGATATAATATACTAAGAAATGACCGAACAAAAAGAAAGGGAGAGGGAGTAGCAATTCTTTTCAAAGAAGGGCTACAAGTTACTACCTCACCTTATACCCCACCTAAGGACAATAATGCAGAAATCCTTATTTCCAAGATCCAGCTTAATGCTATTAAATCCGTAAATATCCTTTGCATTTATCTACCTCCTGGAAATAATATTAGCACCTTAGAGGATATTCTTAGCTCGGTCACAGCAACCTTCCCACAAGAAACTTTAATCCTAGGTGATGTCAATATAGACTGGAAGTGCATCAATACTGAGCATCCTACTTCTCATATTAACCTTCATGGCTTTTCTCAGACCATCACCTCCCCAACTAGAATTAAGAAACCAAACCAAAAAGAGAGCACCTTAGATTGGATTCTGATTAATAATCACCACCAAACATACAAAGTAGGCACCTTCCCTGATGATGTAAGTGACCATTACTTAACCTATATAATTAGGCAAAAAATAGATATCTCCCACCCAACATCATATAGGACTTTACGTTCCAACAAGCATTTTAACCAAGAACTATTTCTGAGCGAACTTAGTGCCTGTAACTGGACTTGTCTAAAAACCCTCCCATTAGAAGAGGCTGTCCAATACTTTAACTCTAAATTCTTAACTATCCTAGACCAACATGCACCTATACGTAATATAAGAATTAGGTCAAAACCAGCCCCATTGCTCACCAAAGATACCAGGCAAAAAATCCTACTAAGAAATAAAGCCTGGACTAGGTGGCAAACTACCAAAAGCTCATCTACTCAACAGACATTTAGACAAATAAGAAATGCTACTAAAAAAGCCATACTCTTAGACAAAAAAAAACTATTACTACAAAATACAGCAAACACACCAAAATAACCCTCAAAGATTCTGGGCAAATATCAATAGACTCCTTTATCCAGGGCACTCCAGTACACCAACACCAATAGGAATGAACCATGAGACTCCCATCCAGACTTTTAATGACTTTAACTCCTTCATCACAGATGCCATCCAAACTCTAGCCAGTCCGCTATCTCCTGACACCTCTAGTATTCCCACCCCATAACAAGCACTCTTCCTACCTTCCTATTACAACCTATATCTACTAATTTTATTTTCAAACTCCTAGCAAAACTGAAGCCTTGTATCCCTTCCGCTGACCAAATCCCAGCTGAATACCTACAAAAAGCAGCCAAAGCAGTTGCTTATCCTGTATCCATCCTGATAAACAGAACCATCAAAGGATACATCCCTACTTCTTGGAAAGTCTCACACATTATCCCACTACACAATGGTGGCAACTCCAATGAATATTCTAACTATAGATCCATAGCCCTTCTATCCCCCTTAGCAAAAATAATGGAAAAATGCATTCACCATCAGCTAATAGGCCATCTAACTCAACATGACTTACTAGCTAAGGGCCAACATGGCTTTAGGCCATTCCATAGTACCACCACTGCCCTCCTATCCTTTACAGACACCATTAATAGAAACCGCAATAACAATTTACTCTCTTCAGCACTATTTATTGATCTTTTAAAGGCTTTTGATATGGTAAACCACTCATTGCTTATCAATATTCTCAAATCACTTTCCCTGGATACTCAATCTATAAAGTGGTTTACTTCCTACCTGAGCAATAGGCAACAAGCAGTGTGCTGGGAAAATAATATATCATCCCACCTGCCAGTCACACTGGGAGTTCCCCAAGGCTCCATTCTAGGTCCTCTCTTATTTTTATTAATGATCTCTACCTGGCTATTCCCACTGCAACTTGTATACAATATGCAGATGACTCTACATTAATCTGCACAGCTAAATCTGCTTCTGAACTGCAATGCCTAACCCAGAAAGTATTTAGTATAGTTGATACATGGTTCTTAAAGCGCTGCCTTCTACTGAATCCCAAAAAAAACAAAGCTTTACTATTTACTCCTACTTGCAGGTCCACACCAATAGATATCTCAGTCATTTCTAACAATAGTACCCTCATTTACCCAGACTCTACCACCAAACTCCTTGGTATTACAATAGACAACAACCTTAACTTAGACCCCCACATTAGCAATACTATAAAATCAGTTAACAGAAAAATGGGCTGCCTGTACAGTCAAACCCTTCCTTACTCCAATAGCATGAACTTCCATTGCCCACTCCCATCTAATCTCTACTCTACTCTATGCCTCACCTATCCAAAAAGAATCTTCTCAAACTTGCTACCTCTTATCATAATATTGCCAGATTTGCCAATGGTAAACCCTTCAGAACCCATCACTGTCAGAATCTTAAGCAACTCGGATGGCTTGAACTTCAAAACCAGCTTCAACTCAACCAACTTACAATTGCCCATAAGGTCCTTTACCAGCCAAACAATACTCCAATACTCTCAGACCTCATAACCCCCTACAAAAATCTTAATGCCTTGCGTTCTTCAAATAAACTACTAGTTAACATCAACAAGTCTCACAACATGGCTGGGGACTCTCTATTCTCAAACACAACTGGGAAAAACTGGAACCTTCTACCTATTGAACTTACTTCCCTTCCTTCCTTACCACTCTTCAGACAAAAACTTAAAACCTTCCTCAAAACACACTAGCTGTGCCCTTGTACCAACCCTGACTAACCTATCATTAATGCTACTAATATATTTTCTAGATGTTCTCTCTCCACTAATTTAATCTCTGTAGTGCAATGACAAGCATCTAGTAAGAACCTGGATACTAATTTTTTTTTAGCCACTAGCATATTCATATTATCTTGCGCTAAACTTTGTATATAGTTTTTATGTTATTTACTGTTAAATGTATATAATATCTTCTATATCTACTTATTGTTTTTATTCTTATGTAACAATGCCTTATTGGCTGTTTGTATCTGTCTTGGAGCTTTTCTCCCCGGGCTTCCACTGAAAATGGACATATATCCAGCTGGACTAGCCTGGTCAACAAATGTAAAATAAAATAAATAAATAAAAATACATCATTTAAAGACATAGCCAAATAAAATGTATCAACTGCATGTTCAAATACATACTAAAATAATACTAAAATATACTAAGTCAAAGAAATAAAAATATTATATAATAATATATAATATTCAGGTGTTTTTTTCCGTTTGTATATATATATATATATATATATATATATATATATATATATATATATATATATATATATATATATATATATATAGATATATATATGCCATTCACATATGTCTATAGCAGTGTCCATCCTAATACCTCCTGCAGCTATAACAATGCTAGGAGAGTGTGCATGGTCACCATCATAGATAGGATATCACAATACTCTGCACTGTAGGTACACTGTCCTGCACTCTGTTTGGACCATGTACTTCACATTCATACCTCTCAACTGTCCAGATATTCCCAGGATGTCCAGATGTTTTCCTTATCAACATTGTGGCTTTCTGCCATATCACTGGGATGGTCTCTGCAGTGATGTGACTCAGTAATACAAACATTTGAGTGCATACCTCTCAACTGCCCTGATCTGTGCAGAATGTCCAGCGTCTGTCATATATGTGTGAGCTATTCCTTATAGCATTTTTGTTTTCTGGCAAGTCATTGCCATGTCCTTGAGGAGTGAAATCCGAAACTGATGATTAACATTTGAGTTTGAAATGTCATGCTCTTCATAAAGTTCATGTACATGTACAACCTATTTTTCTACTAACCATCTAGGTTTGGAAGTGTGATATTAAAAATCTGTCCCTGTTTTGTTCCTTTGTCCCCAAATTATGTATGCCTTTGTCCACATAGGTTGCTCAAAGAGGATGATAGGTATTTTGAGTTTTATTCTAGCACATCTATGTGACATCTATGACAAATATGTCCCTATTTCTGATTAAATCTCCCCACATTATGTTGGCCTTTGTGGAGACATGTTAAAATAAAAGACTCATTTCATAGCTATCTGTGAAGCCCTGGTGGTCATTCTGGCATTCTGCACAAATCCATGGACCATAGGTGCTCTCCTTTCAACAAAATTATATCCACTTTCTCTTACATGGCTTCCTAGCCTGCAACAGCATTGCCAGCCATAAAACTTAACTTAGGTGTGCCATGTGTCATTAATATTCATGGCACTGGGCTGTGCACCATGCATTATCTCGTAAACTCCATTTAGGCTTCACGCAAAGCCTATACCGAGTTTATTGAATCCTAGATACTGACGTATTTATTTATTTTCTTGGATGTTTACATTTTACAAAGTTGTAGAATGTATACATTAAGACAACTGCAATGAATCGGGTATTGTACTTTGAAAGAATGCACCCCAAATACATGAAATTTAATATTATTAAGACTTAGATAGTGGGAGCATCTAGACATACAGATAGTGAGTTTGAGTTTTTTATAAAGTAAAAGTACTAAAGGACAATTTTATCACCAGAGGTTACCCTGTGAGCAAGATGTATGATTCTCAGTTTGTGGAGGAAAGAGCTGTAAAATAGGGTGAATATTACGGAAGTTGAGGAATTGAAAGATTACACAAAGAGCAGTATTATCAACTATAACAGCATCTGGAAAATAGAATATGTGATGATGATATAGCAAAAGTAAATGGTACACAACCAATAAAAGAAATAATAATTTGTGTGATATACTTAATATTCCTCGTCATGTTAGGGGCCACAGTTGACAAGTCATAAAAAGTAGGGCCCTTATGGATATGACCACTGCAGCCAGAGCAGATATATGTTAAAATAACACTTCATATAACAGTACAGATGCAACAAAAACATGGAGAGG
The DNA here is from genome assembly GCF_019279795.1 of Protopterus annectens. Lineage (NCBI taxonomy): Eukaryota > Metazoa > Chordata > Ceratodontiformes > Protopteridae > Protopterus > Protopterus annectens. The sequence goes on along the minus strand of NC_056728.1, from coordinate 811,558,052 downwards.
TTGCATTTTGGTGTGTCATTAGTTAGACTGGCTGTCTCACAAATATAGAGTATGTAATGCCTTCTATTTAAGATATATAGCACGTAAACCTAGTAATCACATTTATGAACATATTTATGCTGTGAGAAAGTAAAATGTTAACACTGCACTTGCAAAACATAACAAATGAATGCAGCAACTTGAAAAACATGTATATTTTATGTTTTAGGGAAAGTCAAAATATGTGTCCATGGGGTGATCTTAATACATTATTACAATACAGAGAGTATAACTGGCAGTTTTTTAAAGCAAATAAAAAACCTGTTCCAGGATTCAGAAACATATATCAAACTCTGCAATTCTGTTTCTAGTAAGACTGCTCAGTTCCTTATGCAGGACTGAATCCCTACAATGGCAAGAAGACACAGACTAGTAGCATCTCAGTAATCTAAGCTTCTGGTGTCATTCAAAGAGGATCCAGTATCTGTCTGCCTGGGATGACATGTTTGACAGGCCACGATGCTTCACCAGAGATGGCCTGCACCTGTCACCCCTGGGATTCAGAATATTAGCCAAGGCTCTTGCTGCCCCTATAGTGCCTTTTTTAGGCAAGGTTCAAAAAACAAACTCATCACCATAAGAACTACAGGAAACAAAAAACTGAAGACAATGTTACTCAACACTAGGAATCTAAACCTCAAAATGCACTCACTCGAGGCACTCCTCAAAATGGAGAACATCAACATCTGTGCAGTGACTGAGACCTGGTTCAAGGCTCCAGAGAGCACCCCAACACTATTAGGCTATAACTCATATCACACGTTTCGGCCACAAAACACGGACCGAAACACGAAAGGCGGAGGTGTGTCCATATTCATCAAGGACATCCACACCTCCAGGCTAGCTGCAAAATACAATGCCTCTGAAATCATCCAAGTGCAACTAACCCAGGGCAAAAATGCATTCCAAATTGTAGCTTGTTATAGATCCCCCACCTTGACCCAGGACACTCACGCCATTCCTGGGGACATTGGAAAAAATGGGGGTTCAACCAAACACCATAATAATGAGCGATTTCAACTACCAAAACATTAACTGGGAAAACTACTTTTGTACTAACCCCCTGGCTCAACGATTCCTGGAGTTCATAAACTCTAACACCCTGGATCGACTTGTCAATGCCCCCACCAGGGGCAGCAATATTCTGGACCTGGTCATTACCAACATGGGTGACCAGTGCTCAACGTCCGAGATCACCTCCTTGCTGGTTAGATCAGATCATAAACTAATCACCCTAGATATCCACATCCTGACCCCACCCCCACACAAGGAAGCCATCGCAAAAAATTTCTCCAAAGCGAACTTCACACTTCACAAAACTGAGGTGACTAACTTTGTGACATGCCTGCAGATGAATAACTCAGTCAATACAGTCACGACTGCTGAATCCTACACAAATACACTCTACAAGCACCTGCACGAGTGCATGGATCATGCTATCCCCAACAAAATCAAAATGCTATCCTCCAAAAAAAGGAAGACGATCTGGTGGTCCCCTGCCATTAACAAACTCTACAACAGAAGGAAGAATCTGTTGCAAAAGAGAGTAAAAACCCAGGTATGGAGGAACTCACTGACAAGCCTCAGTAAGAAACTAAGATCTCTCATAAAATCCTCCAAAGCTAATCTTGAAAGAAAAATTTCCACGGATTCCAAAGACAACCACAAGGCATTATTTAGCTATGTAAAGAATCTCCATGGCAACACCCCGATCTGCACCGAGCTACAACAGAATGGCATAAAATGTACAGAGCCAACTAATATTGCCAACATATTGGCAGATAGGTTCAGTGCAAACTTTATTCCCCCCTCACCCCCCAAAGGGCCCATAACTATACCAGATGGTTGTAGAGCCCTGGCAATCACAAACACACAGGTAAAAACAGCACTCTTTAAGGCCAAAAACACAGCATCCATGGGACCAGACAACAGCTCAGGCTGCATCTTACACAAACTCCAAAATGAACTAGCCCCCCACCTAAAATCCATGTTCAACCACAGCCTCACCACAGGCTATGTGCCCACAGAATGGTGCACAGCAACAGTTATCCCACTCCACAAAGGAGGAGCTACCACAGACCCCGGGAACTATAGACCTATTAGTCTGACAAGCCTGGTCTGCAAGGCCATGGAGCGTATCATCATGCAACTCATAAACAAAGATATAGATAACCTCCAAACTCTGGATGCTACCCAATTCAGATTTGTAAAAGGTAGGGCGTGTCTCCTAAACCTGGTAGACTTCCTTGAAACAGCTGCAAAGGCCATAGACGAGGGCAAGGTAGTCCACACAGCCTACCTGGACCTCGCTAAAGCCTTTGACACTATCCCTCATTCAGGAATCATTGATAAACTCACCAACCTTAACATAAACCCTTATGTCACGAGATGGGTGGCCAACTGGCTCATGGACAGAACCCACACGGTAAGAGTTGCTGACTCCAGATCCGACTCCAAACCAGTGACAAGTAGAGTACCCCAGGGTTTAGTCCTGGGACCCCTCTCCTGTTCGGTATATACTTCTCTGAAGTGCAAGTGAACACCAAGGGTCTATGGCTAACCAAGATCTCAGATGACTGCAAACTGGTGCCATTATCAATTCCCCTGTCGACGTAGACATCCTGCAAAAGGGCCTCACCGAGACTGACACCTGGTGTCAAAATCATGGCCTCAAACTAAATGCCAAAAAGTGCATTGTTATCCCCTTTGGCAAAAACACTGTACCCATGAATTACCAAACAGGGGGAAGTTCACTCAACACAGAAAGTGTGATAAGAGACCTTGGGACCCAAGTAGATAGCAACCTCTCCTTTGATAACCACATTGTCACAGTGGTCAGAAAATCTTTCTACGTGGCCCACTTAATCACAAAAAGGTTCGCATCTAGAAATAAAGAAGTCATCATTCCCCTCTATTCATCACTTATCAGACCCCTCACTGAATACAATGCCCCATTTGGGATGTACCTCACAAGACACCTACAACAACTTGAGAGGCCCAAACGTACCTCAGCAAGAGGCTCGCTGGCCTCAAACTATTGCCCTATACTGACCGGCTCAAGAAATTTAAACTCTACTTGGTCGCATACCACTTACTCTGAGGAGACCTCTGTCTGACATACAAAGCTATGTCAAACCCGGAATTATTGGACATGCTCCACTTGAAGAAATCCCAATCTCCCCGAGCTGCATGCTCTGGGGACCTAAACCTCATCAGAGCAATAAATAAGACATGCTGGAGGGATAGATTCATGCCCTGGAACAAAATTCCCATCCACATTAAGCATTGTTTGTCATTAGCACTATTCAAGAAAAACCTTGATAAGTGGGTGGGTGATAGGAAATTCACCCCTGGGATTATGTCTGGGGCACTGCTCGATAGAGGGGCAGGAATTTAACAATACATGGTACATTGTTGGCTAGGCTTGCTTTGGCCCTCAGGCTGATAGCCTAGTACCTACCTATGAACCTATGAGAAAGCTGCCTACAAATATGACCGTCTGGGGTAAAGCAGATGTCTTGAGAGGTACATATCAAATGGGGCGTTTTATTATATAATGGGTCTAATGAGGGATGAGTACAGTGGGACAATGACCTCCTTTTTCCTGGATGAAAAGCCCTTAGTGATGAGGTGTGCCACATAGAAGGATTTCCTGACTGTTGTGGTGATGTGGTTATCAGAGGTGAGACTACTGTCCACCTATGTCCCAAAGTCTCTTATCACACTTTCGGTGTTTAGTGTAATTCCACCTATGTGTTCATTAACGGCTACATGTTTTTTTGCAAAGGGGATAACTATACATTTCTTGGCATTGAGCTTGAGCCATTAACCCATTGAGCCGTGTAATAGTTTTGCATGATTTTTGTAGGAAGAACACTTCTACAGATACTTTGATATGCAGAGCATTTAGTTCAGAGACATGGTAATGAGCTGCTAATTAACTTTTAATCAATGCAGCTCTTTCATGTCTCTCAGCTGAATTTCATCACTGTACCACTCAGTCTACCCAGTGGTACCCTAACAGCATTGTGTTAGTATTTTCTCTGAATCCTGCCCCTTGTCTTAATGATAACATACATTTTAAAGGATAATTTAAAAAGTGAGCTTTACAGATTGAATTTATTGTGCATAGTTTACCATCTATATTTTTTCTTACTTGCATATGTGCATATGATTCTAATACACACACACACACACACACACACACACACACACACACACACACGCACGCACGCACGCACGCACACACACACACACACACACACACATATATATTTATATATATTAGTAGAATTTTGATTGAATTTGTTTATTGGGGTGGAGCTCTGATCCCAGTGGATCAATTATATTCTCAGCTGAAACTGTGATGATGTTTGCATATTCTCACTGGTGGCTTTTTATCATGTGATTATGTTTCATTTCTGTATATCTGCTCATTTCAATGTTCATCTTAGTCTGATGAATTTCCATGTAGCAGGAGTGAAAGAGTTTACTTTAGTTTTGGAATAAAATGCACAGCTAATGGAATTGTCCGTTTTTTTTTAATTTTTCTTACAATTATTGGAGACTGTAGAGGGAATTTTCCAGTGAAGAGGCAGTATTTTTTATGAGCCTACATTTTGCTTTAAGACAAATATACTGATGGAAGCCCTGAAAGTAAGTAATACATCATTAGTAATAACTAAATACTGCCTGCCAGTGCAACCAAATTGCACACAAAATGAGACTGACATGATGAACCATAAGCATCCCCTATATTCAATCAAGATAGCATACACTGGGCTTCACTTCTTAGAAAATCCAATTCCATTTCTGGAAAGCAGAACTTGAAAATCCCCCAAAACACACAAAAAAAAAAACATTATTTGCAGGAGGCAAACCTCTATCACCCTTGCATTGGGCAAATTGGGCCCCACCCTCCCCAAAATTATATATATCAACTCCACAGTCATACTACAGTGGAAAAAAAGGAAAAATCTGCTGAAAGTGTACCACCTGCTTGCATAATACAACATACTGAGGTTAAATTAACTGCACCATTCATCTTATAGTAAAACGGCAGAAGATGAACATCCACAACAAAGTGTAACTATGACAGCCCTAACCATTAGTATCATAGCCTGTCTTTCAAAATGCAAAGTAGATGCTTAAAAGGAGAAACACTTTCTTATTTTTTCAGAACACAGATTCTTCAGATATTAGATCCCATCTATCTAGCTGGAAGTTGTGGCTCTGTTTTGTCAGTTAGTTCCTCACCCACTGTTTTTGTTTTGGTGTTAATCTTGGTGGCTTTGAAACTGTAAATTTACATTTGGATACTCCTCCTGGGCCCATCTCATTTGCTCACTCAAAAAAAAAAGAAAATTGCACTTTTTTCATCTGCTTTTACTGTATTTGTGTTTCTTCCTACTTTATTTTGCTTTTGCGTCATCTTAAAAGTACTCAGTTGTATTTATTACTGCTTGGTGTAACCATCATTCTAAGCCTTTTGGTTTAAGCACTTGGGCATCAGACCAGTTGTTTTACATTAAGAAGGTTTGTGGTCTGCACTGTTGTAGCAGAACAGATAGCTTACATCCTTCTAAGTTGGGAACTGCTGATTGAAGGCTCAGTGTCTGTTATTCTAAAAGTGTATTAGTTCTGGTTTAAGCACTTGGGCTTCAGGCCAGTTATTTTACATTAAGAAGGTCCGTGGTCTGCACTCTTGTGGGAGGAGAGGCTGGACTCTGCCCTTCTGAGCTGGGAATTTCTGGTCAAAGGCTTATAGTGCCTGCATATCTGAACTGTTTCTTACTGAAATTGGTGCGCCTTGTTTGCTGTAGCATAGACTAGATCCAGGCCTGCTGAATCTAGCTTTGTTTGTATAACTTGAGCACTAATCCAGGCCTTCTTAAAAGTATTCATTTATAATTATTACTGCCTGTTAGTAACTTGATTAAAGTGTAGATATCATTCTAAGCCTATTGATTTAAGCACTTGCCTTCAGACCAGTTGTTTTACATTAGGAAGGTTTGTGGTCTGCACTGTTGTGGCAGGACAGGCAGCTTACATCTTTCTAAGTTGGGAACTGCTGATTAAGGGCTCAGTGTCTGTTATTTTAAAAGTGTATTAGTTCTGGTTTAAGTACTTGGGCTTCAGACCAGTTATTTTACATTAAGAAGGTTTGTGGTCTGCACTTTTGTGGGAGGAGAGGCTGGACTCTGCCCTTCTGAGCTGGGATTTCTGGTTAAAGACATATAGTGCCTGCATATTTGAACTGTTTCTTACTGAAATTGGTGTGCCTTGTTTGCTGTAGCATAGACTAGATCCAGGCCTGCTGAATCTAGCTTTGTTTGTATAGCTTGAGCACTAATCCAAGCCTTCTTTTTTGGAGAAGGTTCCCCGGCACCCCAGTAGTAGGAGTGTGCAGTTAGAACTTGTCTGATTGAAGACTACAGGAACAGGACTCAGTTTTGAGATATTTTTTACTGGTTAATTGGGTAATTTGTTTAAAAGCCTTTTCTGATTGCTTGTAGTCATTTAAAGCTGTTTTAAGTGCATTTTTTTACTGTTTTTGTCTTATCTTTTCAAATTTTTTTTCCTTATTTCCCATCTTTCTAAGCTAGTATAGTCCAGTTTTCAGGCTAGTGCTGAATTCAGGGCTGTTTTACATTTTTCTGAGTTGCCCATACCTTACTTGGATAGAGGGAGGTTTCTCTGTTTACCTGTGAGAGAGGGAGCTTTGAGCAGCCGTCTGTCCCAGGAGGAGTGGTTCCAGCCCAGAAGTTAGAAGTTTATAGGCCATTTTGGACTCATTTCTATCTCTTTCATTTCCCTGCTCTAAAAACCACATTTGCACGGTTTTGGACGTCTGGACAGTGCTGGTTAGCTAGGGCTAAATTTATCCCGGCTCCACCAAATCTCCTCTTCAGTTTTTCTCTTGAAAGTAGTCTAACTCTCAACCTAAGCACTTAAAAAGCATTCTACAGTCCAGCACTCACTCAGACCTAATAGCAAGCACTAATATACCCCGACACTTGATTGGCCAGCAGGGCAAGGTTCATTATTCACCCCTCACCATCCAAGCGACTAAGCAGCTCACCTTACTATTCAGGCATGACCAAAGGGCAATTTCAGGTATACTCTCCAGTCCAGCTGGTGAACCTGGGTATCCTGAGGCAATGTTACAACTGCCTCATGTACACAGACAACCCTCTCCTCCTACCACATAACATTAACATATGCAAGAGATGCAATTATATAGCTAAATTGGAGGCTAAGCTCTTTCCACCCAAGACTGGAGTAGGCAGTCATGAGGAGAAGGTTAACACTTGCGCCACACCTCCAGCCTCACATAGACATACTAAACCAGCACTGGCAAAAAATACACATAAATACAAAAAAATCATACTCGGAGGCTCTAAATAAAAACCTGCAAATGCATCACAGACCTCCAAAGCAGACACCCAAAAAACCTGCACCTCCCATCACAAACCAGACAACACATTAAACACAAAATCAGTGTGCTGCACAATCACTGCCCTTAAGGTGAAATATCATACCTAACACACTAGTAATAAGCAACTCTATAGTCAGACACACTGATGTCCCACTCACTAGGCTGGACAAGGAGAAGGTTACTGTTAGCTGCCTGTCAGGAACCAGAATTCGCCACATAACACAAGCACTCAGGTCACTCCAGAACAAGTACAAATATGACTCTGTCATTGTTCATGTTGGTGTGAATGACCTGAGACATATCACCTTGGACTATATCAAAAGAGACATGGAAGAGCTCTCTGATCATGTAGCCCAGGCGGGTATGACCCTGACCCTGAGTAGCATCCTGCCCTCAACAAGAATGATTCCGCAGTATAAAGAAAAAATGATCAATTTCAACAATTGGCTAAGCTTCTGGTGTCATTCAAAGGGGATCCAGTGTCTGTCAGCCTGGGACGACATGCTCGACAGGCCTCGTTGCTTCACAAGAGATGGCTTGCACCTGTCACCCCTAGGCTTTCGAATACTGGCCATGGCTCTTGCTGCCCCCATAGTGCCTTTTTTAGGCAATGATCAAAAGTCAAGCCCACCTCTGTAAACAGCACAAATAAAAAAATGAGGGTTATGCTACTCAATGCCAGGAGTTTAAATCTCAAAATGCACGTGCACAAAGCACTCCTCAGTATGGAGAACATCGACATCTGTGCAGTAACTGAAACCTGGTTCAAGACTCCACAGAGCACCCAGCACTACCAAAACTAGTTCAGAAAAAAAGCAAATCCCAAAAAGGAAAGATATCCCTGATCAGTATCAGTAAAAAACTAAGGTCCCTCATAAAATCCTCCAAGGCTAACTTCGAAATAAAAATAACCAAGGATTCGAAAGATAACCACAAAGCCTTCTTTAGCTATGTCAAGAATCTAAGTGGCAACTCACAGATATGCTCTGAGCTAGTGCAAAATAGCACAGAATATACTGAACCCACTGATATTGCCAAACATCCTGACAGATAGATTCAGTGCAAACTTCACCCCCCCCCTCTCACCCCCAAAAGAGCCCACAACAATACCAGAAAAGTGTAGTGTCCTGGAAATCACAGATGCACAGGTGAAAACAGCCCTTTCAAAAGCCAAAAGCACAGCATCAATGGGGCCAGATGGTGTCCCAGGCTGAGTCTTGCACGAACTACAGAACAAATTAACCCCCCGCCTAAACACACTGTTCAACCTCAGCCTCTCCAAAGGCTATGTGCCCATAGAATGGCACACAGCAACAGTTATTCAGCTCCACAAAGGAGGGGCCACAACTGACCCTGGTAACTATCACCCCATAAGCCTGACTAGCCAGGTCTGCAAGGCTATGGAGTGCATCATCATGGAACTCATTAACAAAGACATTGGAAACCTCCAAACACTTGACCCTACCCAGTTTGGCTTTGTTAATGGCAGATCATGCCTACTAAACCTGGTTGACTTCTTTGAGACAGTCACCAAGGCCATAGATGAGGGGAAGGTAGTTTACACAGCCTACCTTGACCTTGCCAAGGCTTTTGACACCATTCCCCACTCGGGAATTATAGAAAAACTCACCAGCCTGAACATAAACCCCTACGTCACGAGATGGGTTGCCAACTGGCTTACAGACAGAACTCACACGGTAAGAATAGCGAGCTCCAGGTCAGTCTCTAAACCAGTCACAAGTGGTGTCCCACAAGGCTCGGTCCTGGGAACCCTACTGTTTGGCATATACTTCTCAGAAGTACAGGCAAACACAGGAGGACTATGGCTAATCAAGTTTGCCGATGACTGTAAACTGGGAGCCATAATTGACTCTTCGGCAGACACGGACATTCTCCAAAAGGGCCTTACTGAGATGGACACCTGGTGTCAAAGTCATGGTCTCAAGCTAAATGCCAAAAAATGCATAGTCATCCCATTTGGGAAAAACAAAACACCCATGAATTACCACATAGGTGGCAGCCCCCTTAATACAGAAGAGGTAATAAGAGATCTGGGGACTCAGGTAGATAGTAATCTCTCCTTTGACAACCATATTGCCAACGTAGTTAGGAAATCCTTCTATGTAGCCCATCTAATTACTAAAGGGTTCACATCTAGAAAGAAAGAGGTTATAGTGACCCTCTACTCGTCACTCATCAGACCCATCATAGAGTACAATGCCCTGTTTGGACTGTACCTCACAAGACACTTCCAACAGCTGGAAAGACCACAAAAGTACCTCACCAAGAGGATTACTGGTGTCAAACATATGTCCTATGCAGCCCAACTGAAAAAACTCCAGCTGTACTCAGTGGCATATTGCTTACTCAGAGGTGATCTCTGCCTGACTTACAAAGCCATGTCCAACTCAGAATTGATGGACATGCTCCACCTAAAGAAATCCAAGTCACTGCAAGCCACTCGCTCTAGTGAGCTAAACCTCACCACAACAATAAATAGATCATGCTGGAGGGATAGATTCCTGTCACAGAGACTCCCCATGCTTTGGAACAAAATTCCTAACTACATTAGGCAGAGCCCCTCACTGACACTTTTCAAGAGAAACCTTGACAAGTGGATGGGTAACAGAAAATACACCCCTGGGATCACTTCATTGGCTCTTCTTGACAGAGGCTCAGTTAATTAATCAATGGGGTGGTGAAAGCTGACACACTCTGACTAGGCTTATAAATGCCCTCGGGCAGATAGCCTGGTACCTACCTATGAATCTATGAACCATTTAGTTACTCATAAGGAATCTTTGTGTTTGCTTGGTTCATTTATATGGTAATTAATACAGTCTTAACATATCTAAATTGATGGAGTAATCCAGCCCAAATCTAAGGACGAAATTCACCTTGCTATGTGTAACATGATGATCACATTTAAGAGGTGTAATGATAATATTTCCAATTAATATAACATGCAGTTTAGAAGAGCATAGAGAGAAGTGCCCTGTGAGGAAGTAATACCATCAATGATAACAACAAAACATAGCCTGCTATCAGGTGGTGAGTTTGCTCTGTGGTGTATATGAGAATGACCCCTGCCCTTCTAGCCTCTTTAGGGAAAGTGGAAGTTAATTAATCACAAATACATTTTCAATGATGCCATGTCCCTCACAACCTTGGATAATTGTTTCATCATTTTTCATAAAAGAGAGACCATGTTATCATTTCTATCTTTCTCACCTTTCAGTAAAATCTTCCAGGATTATCAATGAACAGGGCCTTTTTTCTTAATTTTTATTTCATTCTTTCTTTACTATATTTGTTTAACAGACCCAGATAATAAATGCTGTGATTAAGAAAAATGGGAAATGTGATTTGCTAACTGTTTTTTATAGCAGATACTTCAGCATGTTCTTTGCTCTGTACCCTTCTACTCATCTTTGATGTGCCAACCAGCCCAAAGCAGCAACAATACTTTTTGTGTATCTCAATTGCTACATAGCCTTCTTCATTACAGATGCAAGGGAAACTATCCTAAGACCATGAATGTGGGGTAGCTTGTGCTTAACAGCAAAACTGCATCAAAAAACAACTTCCAGAGTTTATCAAGCAAGACAACCTACAAGTATACATGTTGATAACACTATGGATTAAAGACTATATCCTCAGCTCCTTCTGTGTGGAGTCTGTATGTCCTCCCCGTGGTCGAGTGACTTTAAAGACATGCAGGTAGGTGTGAGTATGAATGGGTGTGCCTTCGTTGAAGGTTGGGTGTCGGGCTGGCAACTCGGCACTGTAAAAAAATCCACTGCCAATCATGAGTGGACCAGAGTTCTGCTGTAGCGACCCCTAACCGGGAAAAGCCGAAGGTCTTTATCCTCAGTTCTCATGATGGTGGATCAGCCATTTTGACCCTCAGCATTGATAACATTCTGGGCATGGCTGTATTGTTAAGCTTCTCTGGCATGATCATACTCACTTGTCCAAAAATTGTTAGCAAACTGTCAAGCCCAAAATGACACCCTCCACTCCTTATGGCTCACTCTTCCTGCTAATTGCTCACAGTGTAATAACTATATGCTATGATGATTTCACCCAGGCTCTGCATACAATTGTCACTGCAGTTTCCAGTAAACAATCATAAATTAATAAATAAGTAAATATAAATAAATATATATAGTTATTCTGTGAGCAACTTCTACTTATTTGTCTGTTCATATTAATCATATAATACAGAATAAATATGCAAGTATAAGTTATTCACTTCAACTAAATCCAATGCCTTACTGGGACATGCTCACCTTTTCCAATACCAGCACTGCTCCTTTTGACATTTTTGTATTGCATATTTTATTCGCAGGCACTTTACCCCATCCTCCAAACTGCCTGCAAGCTTTCACAAGTGTTGATCCACCCACATTGTAACTCTAGCTTTCCTTATGCTTTTCCATATTATTTAAGCCATGATTAACTACATGTGAAAGTTTCTTCCAAATTTGCTTGGCAAAGTACCAGGACTTGCAACCCTCCATGGCACTCTATTCCAGATATTTGCACTGTATTCCTTTGCTATTCCCTTTTTTGTTTGTTTATTCATTTTGTCTCACATAATATTGTGGGTTACCTCCATGCCATAGATGTTCTCTGTCAAATGTAACATGGCCCTAAGAGACTCACTACGCTATGCTTTTATTTTGCCCATCCTTCTCTGCCTTCCCTTTTGGGTGGGCTGATGGTTTCCCTCAACAAAGACAAACTTTTGTTGCCATAATCAATTTTTACTTTGGTGTCTCATTTTTTGTAAAAAAATAATATGACAAAACACAGTGTTACATTTATTTAAAAATGTTGTTTAATTTTATTTAGGGTTCAGCCAAAGTGTAATCTATAAATGAATTAAGTGAATTTCAAATAACTATGCCCATGAGACAAGTCAGTTTAGCACAATTTTTTATTGATTGAAATGGTATGATATAAACATAGCTGAATCGTGTCTTGTGAAGAATATGCTGACCTGACAGTAGCTGAGGTTATTCCATCTAATGATTTAACATATAGAATGTCATTACACACACACTCTCTCTCTCTCTGTATATACATATATATATATATATATATATATATATATATATATATATATATATATATATATATATATACGTGTGTGTATGTGTGTGTGTGTGTGTGTGTGTGTGTGTGTGTGTGTGTGTGTGTGTGTGTGTGTGTGTGTGTGCGTGATGCCACAATAAACATACAGCTAAGAATTTAGTAAACAGTTATCAAATCACTTAAAACATGGCAGTCACTTATTCTACTGTCACTGCGTAACAGCAAGGAATCAAAGTGTGTGCACCTATAGCAGGACAATAGTCTGTAGGTGCTCTTATTGCTTTGGGTTAAACATATTTTCTGAAAATTACCTCCATTATTTCACTGTTGGGATATAGCCAGTTACAGCTGAAGTTATAAACAATTACCCAGTTTGAAGCTTTCATTCTTAATAAATGCACATTTGCAGATTTCTCAGTCACATAGAAAGATAACAAGGGCTGCACATATCCCAGTAGACAGTATTGTTGTTTCATCTAATGTCAGCCATATGGAAGCGCATTAATGCAGTGGTTAAATGTTTCATGTCCTTATTTCCATTATAAATACATTTGATATTAAAATATCAGCTCCACCTTCAATTCACAGTTCCCAGTCATCCTGAATAATTTTGCAGCTTAAAAACAAGTGTTCTTTGTTATCATTCTTTGCTGATGACAGTGTGTCAGGAATACAATAAATGTTTGAATAAAGCCGTTCAAATAATCCTTTAAAATGCACAGTTTTACATATTTAGTAAACAGAATGACAGTCCTGTTGATGTATTGACTGGCATACTGATAATGTTATGTCAAAAACCAAGAGATAAATAGAAAATGGTCATTTTGTTGTCACATATCCCCTCTATTCTATTCTACAAAGCATGTGTGCATGTAGTGGAATATTGCAAGGCAATACTTGAAATTGTTATCTTCAGTTTCATTTCCTCTGATTCTGCATCACTCAGAATTGTGGAGGTGTGCTTAAACAAGTGACAATCTCCTGAAATTTATACTCAACCTATAAAAGCACCTCATTTTGTAACACAATGGTAAGTCAAGTTAAAGATAATCTAGGCAAAGTTCACAAAAGAAATGAAACAAGTTTAGAGATTATTACACAGTCAAACTTTTCATTTATTCTCATGATATTGTAGGTATCAGGTTAACTGGTACCCTAATATAGTCAACACATAATTAAATGCAATACACCTATAGGTAATACATGATACCATATAAATGCTGTCAGCATCAACAAAATGTGTCAAAATCTAGAGGTTAGAATTTATTTACTTTCATCTGTAGATGTAAGTACTGAAACTTGCATGCTATGAGTAAAGCGCTACAGAAATTCTACTTTTGTTCAGTCCTGTCCATGCTCTCTCACCACTGATTACAATTAATAGTTTATTACATTACTGTAGACGTTATGCTATTGCTTCAAACTATTGGTCACAGTTACACACATGCAAGTGAACATGTGTGCAGACAGGCAAATGAATGGAGTACGCACACCCAGACACACATACTACACAAATTTACACGTGCACACAAACACACACACCTGAGATATAAGTCTGAAAAGGTACAAATGTGCTGCCATTGTGCAGTGTATATGTACTAATGTCATTTGAGCAATTAACACCATTCCATATTAGATGTGATTGCAGCATAATACTGCATACTACAGTGTCCTGGAAATGCACTGGAAAATCAGTTTGGAGTCGTTTGCACAAGTAATCTGACAGAAACAAGTTTCTGCAATAAAATAGCAACAAAAATGTTGGCTTTGCCTTGAAAGTATTGCATGAATACTATATTTGATATGCTTTTTATTTGTGATAATTTTAATTTCCTTTGTCGTAGATGATTTCAACATGTATGTATTCAGTCTTATACAGTTTAAATGACATCAATATAACTGATGCACTTTCACGATGAAACATGCAACACCAATCATCCTACTCTTAAAGGAGTATTAACAGCTTTAAACTAAAATAATGTCAGTTGTCATTTGCAGCCCCCAAAGATTATGCAACAAACTAGTACCTGACACATGGGATAGTCTACCTATTATGCTAGCTGCAATGTAAAACACTACAGATGCTCAAGTGGAAAATTAAGCAACATTTAATTAAATAATTTAAATGCATATGTTTTAGAGATCTAGGATAATTTAATCAACTCTGGTAAGCTTAGAGCCAGGAGCAACTTTATACCACTGTCTCTCCTCTGTTGTGCATTAATTGGTTGGCTCCTTCTATAGTTTATTATTTTAAATATTTACTGCTGTTCTGTCATGTCAGCTCTTGACTACGACTTATTTGTCATGTCTTATGTAACCATATACTATATCTATGTAAACCTACTATTTCTTTGTACCTGTTCTGTTTTACATAGATCTGCTCTTTGATTGTAACTGTATTCTTTATTTGCTAAATATGTAGGTTATGGCTGAAAATGGTGAAATGCAAGATAAACTACCCAGCTAACTAACTAAGGGTAAATTTATTTATTTTTATTTATTTTGACATTTGTTAACCAGGTTTGTCTGATTGGGCATCAGCCCTTTTTCATCAGAGGCCCGGGGAGAAAAGCTCCATACAGAAAAATTATCAAAGTAGAAATAACACAAAGTACAGAAAAAAACTTCAAATACATGGCAGACACAAACTACAGTAATAACTATAGATACTAAAAGAAAAAAAAAATATCTCAAATGCATTACATTAAAAATATTAAAATATTTTTAAAAAATGGCGGTGCCCTGTGTGGCTGCAGCTCTGTCAGGTCATTCTAGAGGTATGAATGTTCTGTTTTCTTTTGCACAGAAAATCTTGAAAAAATCAGTTTCTGCACTTCCAGTTGAAGGTACAATAACTTATAGTAGACAGAAGTTACTAGAAATTAAACAGTTGACATCTATATGTTGTTAATTGGATGCCTTGAAGTCTGCAGAGTATCTGGGGCCTACTACTTGCACAGAGCTACAACAGCTGGGTATTTTAACTCTTCACACTCTAAAGTGTCTGAAACTGCTACATCAGGTATGGGAATATGCTGGACAAGAAAAAAAGAGAAAGAGATGTGAGAGAATAAGGAAAAGAGGTTGCAGAGCAGGTACTGATGTAAAGTTAAAAGCAAATCCCTACAGGCCTGTACTGCCAACTATACTGCTAGTTATTTGTGAGCTCACTGGATAGCAAGATGGACTACATGAGACTGGAACTCTCCAACAAGATCAAGGTGAGAAATACTTGTTTAATTTTGATTACTGAGATGTGGCTGCATGACAAGATAAATGATAGTACAGTAAACTTAGAGTTTTACACTATTTTATGTAGACAAAATACATACATGGTGTGGAAAGGCCCGAGGAGGTGGAGTCTGTATCTATGTTAACAAAAGATGGTGCAGCAACTGTGAAATCATACTATTACACTGCTGTGAAAACTTAGAGTTCATGTCCATTAAATGTAGACCATTTTTGCTTGCTCAGGGAGCTGAATGGGGTCAGTGTAACAGTAGTGTATATTCCACCTAGTGCTAATACCTCTGATGCTCTAATAAACTATGCAATCACATGGGTGAGCTGCAGAGCAAATATCTTGACTTTGTACACATGGCAGCTGATGATGTTAATAAAGCAGATCTGAAAGAAATACTCCACGCTACCATCAGTATGTGGACGTTCCTACAATGGGTGATAATATCCTGAGCAAGGTGTTTATAAACTTAAAGAAAGCTTATAATGCAGTGCAACTTCCACAGATGGGAAACTCTGACCATTATACCATCTTCCTATCTCCAGCTTACACACCTGCACTAGTTTGAGAGAAACCCGCAAAGAAACAAATTAGCATATAGTCCAAGGGGGCATAGAGGCTCTCCAAAACTGCCTTGAAAGAACAAACTGGGATATATTCAAGAGGCAGCCACAGTGAATCAGCATCTGAACACTGATGAATCCACTGAGGTAGTGATGGCATACATGTCAAACTGTGTTGATGGGGTAACAAATAACAAGAGTATCAGTATTAGATCCAACCAGAAGCCATGGCTCACCTCTAAGGTATATGAGCTTCTGAAGGAGAGAAATACAGCTTAAAGGGCTAAGGGCAATACAACCCTAAGTGCAGCAAGAGGTAATCTGAGGAGGGGTATAAAGGAGGCTAAGAGGGAGTATGGCAGAAAGGTACACAGCCACTTTGAAGACATGAATGATGCAAGAAGACTATGGCAATTCATACAGGAAATCACTGACCACAATTCCTGGACAGTTTGAACATCTTCTTTTGTAGATTTGAGGAAAGAAACAACAGGTTGGTACTAAAGCTACCCACTGATGAGAAGGATCCAATACTAAGCCTCAGCACGGAGGAGGTAAGAAGAGAGCTAAGGAGACTGAACTCAGGAAGGCTTCTGATCCAGACAACATACTGGGCAAGGTGTTAAAAGGCTGTGATGACCAACAATGTACAGTGCTGAAGGAAATATTCAAGAGCTCTCTTGCCTTAGCAAAAGTATCCTCGTGCTACAAGGAAACTAACATCATCCCACTACCTAAGAAAACCACTCTCTTCAGCCCAAACAACTACAGACCAGTCACTCTAACATCCACTGTTATGAAATGTTTTCAGCGGCTGATCAAAAAGCATTTTTCATCATGCCTGCCTCCTGATTTTAACCCTCTGCAGTTTGTGTACAGAGCTAACCAATCTATGTCTGATGCCATATCAGTAGCACTACACATCTTACTTGAGTATTTACAGGGCAAATACAACTATGTGAGGATGCTGTTCATAGACATCAGCTCTGCATTTAATATGGTGGTACCAATGCAGCTGAAAGAAAAACTGGCACATTTAGGAATCAGTAAACATCTCTCTAACTGGATCCTGAACTTCCTTATTGAAAGACCACAGTGGGTGTGTTCAGGGAAGAACACATCAAAGTGCATCACGATTAACACTGGTGTTCCACAGGGATGTGTTCTCAGCCCACTGTTATTCACCATCCTGACCCATGACTACTATGCTAAGCACAAGTCCAGCCATATCATCAAGTTTGATAATGACATCACAGTCATGGGGCTCATCACAATTGAGGATGAAAGAGCTTACTGAGATGAGGTGGCATCTCTGATCAGTTGGTGCGAGGGGGAACAGCCTTGACCCAAATGTAAGTAAGACAAACAAAATTATCATCAACTTCAAGAAAAGGAGAACAAACCGCCCAGTACTCAGGATCAATGGTGAGAGTGTGAAGAGGGTTAACCCCTATGTATGAAATTCCTGGGTGTGCACATATCAGAGGATCACCAACCAACTGATTAAGAAAATGCACCAACACCTCCACTTTTTAAGAAGGCTGAAAAAAGCTAGACTTCCTTCCCATATTATCTCCACCTTCTATAAAGGTGCAATAGAGAGCATCCTTGCCTGCAACTTCACAGTGTGGTTTGGAAGCTGCACAGTTACAGAGAGGAAGGCACTACAAAGAGTGGTGATGGTTGCTGAGAAGGTAACAGGTTCCAGTCTTCTATCGATACAGCATCTTTATTCTGCAAGATCATTATTCTGCAAGAAGCATCTGAAAGTCCACCAAAATAATACAGGACAACACGCATCCTATGCATGGACTGTTTAATCATCTGACATCAGGCAGGAGCTATTGCGTCATCCGCTGCAGGACTACAAGACTCAGTAACAGTTTCAAACCTACAGCAATTAGACTTCTGTACTCAGGCACTAGTCCCAAGGGTCTAAACACATAATAAGTCAATTTTTATTTATTTGTGCAATATATACTTAGATATATTCCAAGTAAGTGCAATATTTATTTATTATACCCACAGTCAGTATTATTTAAATCACTCAAGTGGAATATCAGACAAATAACTTAGGCATTTCAATCTGTAGTGTGTTTTGTATTACTTTGAATAGGGTAGTTAATTTAACTCAGGAGAGGGTATTCTTTTCATATATGAGTGTTTGTAAATGTCTCTGCTCTTTCTTGCATGTATTGGGGTAGTATCACATTTGTTAGTTATGTTTATTCCTATGTGTTGTTTCACTTTCCTTTGTAATCTCAAGAACTGAGCTGATGCACAAAATTTTGTTTAGGCTACACGTGTGTAGTTCTAAATGGCAATAAAGTTTACTTTGACTTTGACATAAGAAATTAATCAGCAGGAAATGCAGTAAATGAGTATAGAAGACATAAGGTAGTAAATATAGATTCATGACAATCCCAAAAATACAGTACAAAATAAAACAAACTGAAAACCCTGGAGTAAAAAGATATGAAATAAAAATACAATAAAATAAAGAGTTGATGAAGGTAGTACATAGCAGAAAAAGAAGAAACATGAGAACAGTAAATTGCATTTTTGCCTATAGTACTAGGGGAGATTTAAACATGAATTGCCATCTGAATTAGAATAATCAGGGCAATTAAAAACAGCATACTAGTTTTCTTCATGTGTTAGGAGAAGGGGTGAAGAAGGGTAGGTATCTGAAAAGAAGGAAGAGTGGAAACAGAGTAAGGGTAGGGTAATTAGGAGGTTAGATAAGGGGATGTAAGAGGGAGACAACAGTAGGTGAGCAATCAGGGGAACAGAGAGAAGTTAGGGGGTGGGAGCAGGGGATGAGTGAGTTAGGTTGGGTTTTGGGAGGAGAAGGGTTCAGTAGAGTCTCTTTTAATGCTTTTTTGAAGTGGAGGGAATTGGATATGGTTCTGATAAGAGGGAGTTTGTTCAAAGCTAAGGCAATGGAGTAACAATATAGGTGTTGGCCAATTATTCTTCTGGGCTTGCAGATTTCCAAGAAAGATTGATCACAGCTCTGGAGAGAACAACTGGGATTATAGAAGGAGATGAGGGATGTGGTGGTGGGGCAGGAGGTAGGTAATCAACGACCACCTTCTCCGATATTATCGGCATCTATTCCAAATGGTCAAGGTGGACTTAATTTGCCAGGGCAAAGCATTACCAGTGGCAATAATATCAATACTTCAAACAGTCCAGTTTCAATGGATGTAAATGGTAGTCCGAACCCAGGGGTTATTGGACTCCCGAACTTAATGGAATGGCTCACTACACCTATGGGCCTGATTCAATTGAATTCTACAGTTACAATGGTGAGTCTGGCTAGGGAGTAGTCTAATTTGGTAGATTTGTTGAACTTATTTGATCATGTACTGTTGAAATATAAAAAAACGTAGCCTTGAAGTTGAGTATTTCACTGAATGTATGAGACTTGAACTAGTGCCGAAGGGCCTTAGAATTTGTCAGTACCCTATAGGCCATATTCCTGACTCTCAGTTTCATGTGGATTTAATTAAACTATTCAATAAACAGGGTCTTGAATTGTTGGATGTGATGAGTAAAAATTATGGAATAACAGTGGAAGAATTAAAGGATAATATTACAGTATTAGATACTCAGATTTAATCGCATCCTGATTTCAACAGATATAAATATGAATATTCACATATCTTTCAAACAATTGATTCATTTATAACCAAAGCAAGGGCAGTGAAATGTAAAAAATTGCAATGTGACCATTTGCAATATCAACAAGGGACTGCTTACCCATGCCCACCACCAGCACAACAGTGGGGAATAGATGGGAATGTGAAAGAAGGTGAAGGAAATACAAATATTAATTTGCAATTGGGAAGTACACAAAATCAACATGATATACAAGAACGGAATATGGAAGGGATAAATACTTTGCACAGAGATCGTACTGACATTAACTCACAAACAGGATTTTCCTCGAATGGAGAAAAGAATGATGAAGGGCCACGTAGAAGCCAGCATTTACAAAATCAGTCCACTTCTGATATGTGGTCTAATAATAACAACCAATGGGGCAAGAATCAGCAGGGTTTTCAGAGGGGGAGAATACAGAACAAACGAAATCAAAGAAAAAAAAACACAACAAATGGAAATAAGGGAGACATTGGAAAATGATTTGAATAGTAACCCTTCTGTTATTGCGAACTTTGAGGGTGATTTTTCCATTTATAACTACTCCTCAGTGTATGTCCCTGTTGAGCTAGCTAACTTGCTAGCAAAGGGCCTCACGTTCATTCCTTCAAAAAGACTGAATGTTACTAATTGTATAGTGGATTTAAAAATGTTTGTGAGAAAATTGAATTTGGCAGTACTTCTTGGTAATATAAACATGATGGATGTTAATCAATTCAAAATTGCTAGCACTCATAACCCACCATTGCACAATTTGTTATATATGTTTGAAAAAATGTGTGAACTTGATTTTAGGCACATGGATCAATGGAGGAATGGTATTAGAAGTAAGGATAATTTGTAAAGGGAAGAACTTGACTGGATCAAGTATTTAAAGGACACAAGGGTTTGTATTATGAAACCGGACAAAGGTGGAGGTCTGGTTTTTATGGACCTGGTAGATTATGAAAATAAAATTGAGGTAATGTTAGCATCTGAATCATATGATAGGGTGTCCTTGAATGAATATAATCAGGCAAACAATAGGATTAAAATTTATATCAATGATCTATTTATAACAGAGAGAATTGATATTGATTTATATCATTATCTGATTATGCCAGCACCTATTGCTCCCACTATATTTGGTGTTCCTAAAATACATAAGAATCTGAGTGAGCCACCTCTCAGACCTATTGTGGATGGTAGGAATAGTGCAACCTATGCATGTGAAAAAGTAGTGGATGGACTCCTTAAGAAGTATATGACATATGAAACGTGTATAAGTACAGATTTTTGGTCCTTTTTAGAAAAGATTAATAATATAACCTTTGAAGAATATAATAATTTATTAACAGTGAATGTGAAGGACCTCTATACCTCAATCCCACAAGATTTTGGTATAGAATGGGTCATCTTGAATCTGAAAGAAAAAGGTGCACCTACAGCGGAATTGATTTTAGTAGAATAATTACTCAATATAGTACTGGCCCATAATTACATAACATTTAAGAATAACTTTTTCCATCAGAAAAGCGGGGTGGCAATGGGTTCACCCTGCGGCTCAAGTTTTGCGAACTTAGTTATGAATTATTGGGAAAGGTCCTTTATATTTAATAATGAAGTTATAAAATCGCAAATAATATATTATACACGGTACCTGGATGATATATTTATATTATTTAAAGGTAACGAAGATCAAGCTAAGGACCTGGTACACTACTTTAATCAAAGCACTGATTTTCTTGAGTTTACATACAACTTTGAAGAAAAACAAATTCCTTCTTGGATGTATTATTAGTCAAGAATAATACTTACAAAAAGTATGAAACAAGAATTTATAGGAAGCCCTTCTATTCCAATACATTCCTACATTTTTCAAGTGCCCATCCCACCTTTCAAAAAAGGTCTGTGGTAAAAGGACAATTGGTGAGGGCAGCACAAATGATTTCAAGGGAAGATGGCTTCTATAATGAATGTAAGAATTTGAAACATATGTTTCTTAGAAGGGCTTATCCTAATACATTCCTAGATAATATTATAGATGAGGTTAAAGGGAAGAGACTTAGAGGTATTTATACACCCATTGCGAAAGGTGATATAGAGGAAGAAATCCATGAGCTATCAACAAATATATATGGAAACCAGACTTGGGAAGTAAAGGATGTTTCTCTTGATACTACCTTGGTTAAAGATACTTCAGGATTTGAGCATAGCCTCATCCTTACCTTTAATACTGATTTCTATTATTTAAAAAATATTGTATGTAAAAATTGGAATATACTTAAGGAAAGTAAGGATTTATTGGAAAAAGTAGGGGAAACACCTACATTTATTGTAAGAAGAGATAAAAATTTTAAAGATTTATTTGAAAGCATACATAATAATAATAATAATAATAGGAAGGGAATGCAAAATTGTGGCTCTTGCTCATTCTGTAAGTATATTTTAGTGGGTAACTCCTTAAGTATTCATAATTTGGATTTTAGAAGTAAAGGAAAATATAACTGTAACTCCAAGATGGTGGTCTACCTAGCTAAATGCCAGCATTGCCCATGTTTTTATGTGGGCAAGACAATTCATAGATTGAGAGAAAGAATATACGAACATGTTTATAGTATAGGTAAACTTAAACAGGAAAACACATTAGCTAAGCATATTTTGGAATATCTTACCCATGCATTTAAATTTTGGATCTTGGATCAGTTAGTTCCAAATATGAGAGGGGGACCAATAGAAGTAGAGTTGGAGAGGTTGGAATTATTGTGGCAGATCTGGTTATATGCATATAATCTGCCGGGCTTTAATGACATGTGTTCAATTATGCCTATATTAAAATTAAGGAGCCTTCGTAGATAAATTGACTAATAACGCTATGAGTTAATAAGAATTTTTACAGGATATATCAGCATTTCCTATCTTCTTTCTCCTTTTAGTAACTGTATACAGATTTTGTAATTTATGGATAAACTATATTGGGTACAGAATGGTTTTATATCTGCCGTTGCTGCTTGGATTCCACTGGATAATCTAATTTCTTAATAGTAAGTGTTCTTCATTAGTCCATTGTCAAAAAAGTTTTAATTGTGGATTTGTATGTAACTTTATGTCAGAAATAATTTTTGTCTATTTAAAATTATTTATTACATTAGTAGTATTTTAAAATAGAAAGCCTTTTAACATGAAAGTTTTTTAAAAAAAATAAGGCATGTTGCTTTTAATTTTGAAACATCAGCTGATGCATCTCCTTGCTTATTTAAAAAGTAACAGCTCACTTTTTATTTTATCTGATGAAGTTTGTGTAATAAATCAGATGAAAAGTGCTTCAAGTAAATAAAGGAATTGTCTTTAACTACATTTGCCATACTCGTTCTTGTTTTTTGCAGGAAGTAGGTTTGTTAATAATGGAATGAGTAAGGAGCAGTTGATCTAGTAGGAGCTGGTGGGGGAGTTAAAACCAGTTTATGGAATTGAGAGAAAGACACTGGTGTGAGTTGTAGGGGTGATTTGCAGAGAACCTACTGACTTTGTTATAAGTGAGTTCAAGTTTAGATTTTAGAGAGGATTGTAGGTTGGTTAAGATCGGAGATGTATAAGGTAGACTGCGAAGAAGATAGGCATAGGCAAGGGAAAGTCTAGAGTCCTTGGTGAGGATTTTTTTGTTTCTATAGACCAAGCCTATTTTTTTGGTGAGCCGTTTTTATGCAATTTTGGATGTGAAGATAGAATTTTAGTTGATCATTTATGACAGTGTCCAGGAGTTTGGTGTGTATTCCCATGTTTATTGCAGAGTTGTCAAGGGATGTGATAGTAAATGAAAATTTAAGATGAGAAGGACATTTTGGGAGGAATAAGAGCATTTTTTGGTGGAGGGATTGAGTACCAATTAGTTGTCAGTTAGCCACCTTTTGACAGAGTTGAAGGAGTTTTGGGTTCAAATGTGGAGGTGTGAAAGATTATCAGTACTACAGATAATAGTGGAATCATTCATATACTGTATGATAGGGGACTAAGAGCAGGAAGTATGAAGACGGTTTGTGAAGATGTTAAATAGTAGTGGTCTGAGAAGGGAACCTTGAGGTACTCTGGTATTAACAGGGAAGAAGTCTGAGAAGGAAGAGAGACACTTGATGGACTGCTGTCTATTGGTAAGGTAGCATGAGAACCATTTTAGAGTAGGATTAGAGATCCCAAGATCAGACATTTTGGTGAGGTGCTTGGGGTGAGATACTGTGTCAAAGGCTTTGGAAAGGTCTAAAAATAGACAAGATACTAGTATATTGCTGTTTCTAGCTAGAGAGGTAAAATGAGTGATGGAGGTTAGAGCAGTTGTCATGCTATGACTAGGGCAGATGCCGTGTTAGGTTGGAGTGAGGAGATTTTCTTGTAGAGCCTAATCAAAGAGCTGTTTGTGTATGTGTTTTTCAAAGTTTTCAGAGGGGGACAGATTGGCTATGGGCCTATAGTTTGAGAGGTCATTGGAGTGTCAGTGTCCTCCTTTGTGGATAGGTATAGTGTAGAACTTTTTCCAGATAGAAGGGACTGTAGATTCTTGGATAGATCAGTTAAGAATAGAGATAGGGTAGGCTATAGAACTAGCAGAGAGATTAAGGAAGAACGGTGGTAGATTATCTGCTGAGGGACAGTACAGTTTAAGTTTATTTAGTAGTGATTTTATGTAGGCAGTGGAGACAGGTTTGAGCGAAAACGTAGTTTTATGGCTTGAGGGAGAGAGAGGAATAGTGAGATTGGAAGCATGACTATTCTGAGTTAGATTGCTGATAGACTCAATGAAATAAGAGTTGAGTATAGTGGCAGTATCCAGGGAAGAGTTATTAGGGCAAGGATTTGGTGTACTGGGGCTGCTTGGGTAAAGAATCTCATTAACGGTGTTCCAAAATCTTTTAGGATTATTGTGATGGTTTGTTTGATGCTTTTGGTAGAAGTTTTTTTATCATTATTGACATGTTTTTAGTGAGGTTTTAGAGTTCTTTGTAGGTTTGGAGGTGGACAGAGGATTTTGTTTTTAGACAGTTTTTCCATGTAGTATCCCTCTTGTGCACTAGAGTGCCAGTGGCATGAGAAAGAAAAGCTGCAAAGAGGGATTGCATTCTGATTTTCCTAAGAGGAGTAAGGGAATTGAGAATGTCTAAAAAAAGCAGTTAAATTTGTGTACAGCATCCTCAAAGGGTCGGTTTAAGAAGAAGGACCAGCTTATGGAGGAGAGTCTATTGTTGAACTTGTCAGGGATGAAGTTAGAGAGACTATTGCACTCTTTGTATTTGTGTAGCCTAATTTGTTGAAGTGAGTACCTTTGAATGCAGGTGGAAAGGTGGTCATTTATAGAATCAGGCAGTGTTTTGGGGTTATGGCGCAAGTTTGGACTGGATACTAGGTCCAGTCTAGGAAAGAGCTGGAGGTAGTTGGCTTGCTGTAATGGGTAGAGGTTTAAATAAGTTGTGTGAAGCCATGTTGGTTAATACTAGAGTAAGGGAAGTCAGTGGTTAAGGTTTGCCAATTAATGTTGACGTCCCCCAGAATTGAGTGATCCAGGAAAGAACATGTTCAAGAATGGGGATGTTAAACCTGGGGGGATATACATTGGAGCAATCGCAAATCTTTTGTGATTGTTAAGTTTGCAGTTAACTATTAAGAGTTCTGTGGTGTGAGAGTTGGAGACTGAAATGGATAAAAGTGACAGGATAAGTTGGATCAGAATAGACTATATCTACACCTCCACATTTTTTGTGGGTCTGTCCGAGTGGAATATATTGTACCCAGGGGAAGAATTTGGTTGTTAGTGATGTGGTGTTTAACCTAAGTTTCTATGGGAATTATTATGTCAGGTGAGTAATGAGCAATCCATGAATGAAATTCACTGACTTTGTTGAGAATGCTATAAATATTCAACAAGTATATGATTAAGCATTTGGTAGAATAATTAGGCTGAGAAGGTGATGGGGTTGAGGGAAAGAAGTCATGAGAGGAAGATGAGTGGGGGCCAGGGTTGTGGTGAATATCTCCTGATAAGAATAGACTTTTGGTGATGTGTATCAGTGTAGAAATCTTAGAGCTATAGGTGTAGTATTTAGGCTTAGCTGTGAAGGTGTGTGAGGGGTGGAGGATTAATTTAATCTTGTGTAGTAGTGTATTAGATGGGTTAAATAGGCTGTTATAGGCATAGTGTAGGGTTTTTCTAAGTTACTTAACGGGTGAGTAAGAGTGGGAGGTAAATGTATGGGAGGAAATTGAATTTGATAAGAGGACAGGAGACAGAGAAGAAGAAGAAGAGCAATGTAGACATAGATGCAAAACATGCTAACGGAGGGTGAGAAAGGTTGAGTGGTAGAAGTTTTAGAGAAGATAAGTAGGGAGGAAAGGTGGGCTGCTATGAGGATGAAGAATAAATTAGGATGAAGAGGGAGGGAAGAGAATGGAATTTACTGTTGGGAGTGCTAACATAAGGAAGGATTTAGGAAATGGAGTGTACAATGTTCCAAGTTTAGAGTGAGGGGGATTAGTACTGTGGGAGATGGACTGTGAGCAGGGGTGTGGAGGTAGGTAAGGGTGATAAGTTAGAGGAGGTGTGGTAAGGAGGAAGGATGTACATGTTGATTGGAAAGAGTATACAGGAAGAGATGGAGTATAAGGGGAGGCAGCAAAAAGAGGAGAGAGAGTATACATTTAAAGTAAGTGGGACTGGATGGGAATTGGGGGTAGGGTAGGGGAGTGGAGTGATGCCTGAGCATAGTGGAGTGACCCACATTAGTGGTGGAAGTAAACAAAAAACAATCTATGACTGAGCTGGTTTTGGAAATGTTGTTCCTAAGTGAGACTTAGCTTTATATATTGATTTATTTACCTGTTCAGCGTTAATAACAGTATAGGCAAAGTTACAGGAGGAAATTTGTGAGTTAGTGGGCACAGACAAGTAATACAGACTGTAAAGGTAAATTTACGAGAAGCCAATTAGTGATAGTAAACATCAAGCAAAAGTGGTTGAAAAATAAGGAAAGAACCGTGCTGTATACAGGAATGGAGGGGCAGGTTCCAAGAGCTGCATGCTTACCAGACAGCAGTCTGATACTAGAAATCTTAGATGTACAGTATAACTAGAGGGTCTATATCAGAAGATCGAAGTTTCAAAACTTCAAATCTGGTATGGTCGACACCATATGATCGAAGTCTTTAAACTTCAAATCTTTTAACGGAGATCTCCATACAGCATGGAAAGGGAAGATTTCCCTTTTCTGCACTGTAGTGTGATCTCGGAGTTTGGCATATTTAAGTAGTGGGGGTGTGGGAGATGCAGGGGGGCTTGACCCCTGCTTCGAGCATTTAAATGATTTGTTTTTGTAGGTCGTTGTGTTTTGTTACATTTTCAGTGTTTCAAAACTTCGATTATATGGTGTCAACCATATAAGATTCAAAGTTTTGAAACTTCGATCATGTAATATAGACCCCGACTACAGTATACTGCTGCATTAGATATAGCCCAGGCAGGAAAATAAAATATAGTATCTCAACTGGTAGTGATACAGTTTATAGGCTACCTGAGGTCCTTATTAGAGAAGTCTCCATGAACCGCTCTTCCTCGCAGTGCTGCTGGCCAAATTTCAGTGATGCAACCATGCTGCTTTAACTTAGTAGAGTATGATGTTCTTTATTTTAGTAAGGGAATATAATCATCTGGAGTAGTTAACATTGGTCAGAAAATTCTTAGCAGCGTCTCCACAGACCAGTCTTTCTTGTGGTGCTGCTGGCCAAATTACAGTGAAGCAACCATGCTGCTTTAACTTAGTAGAGTGTGGTGTTCTTTATTGTTGTAAGGGAATATAATATTCTGGAGTAGTTAACGATGGTCAGAAGATTTCTGGTCTCGCACACAGCTCAGAAAGATTCTATGAGAGCAACCAAAATGCAGCAGGGCTGCAGGTGGGCTAATCAGAAAAAATAATATAAAAACAAAACTGTAACCATTCATGATGGGAACAAACATCACTTTTAATTTCAAGCAGTTCATTTGTCCACCTATTCGCTCTGAGTCTGACAACTTTAATCAATCCCTATTTTTGGTGGTAGGGTTTGGCATGATGATTAAGGTCTTCACCTCACAAATTCAAGATACAGGGCGTGAGTTTGACCTCTGGTTATGAGATACGCTTGTAATAGTCTACAGACTGATAGCCTAGTATGACCTATGTTATTGCCTTTTAAAATGTTACTTTTTTGCAATACAATTGTTACTTTCATAACTTTAACATCATTACTGGATTTCATATGTTAAAAATATCCAAAATGTTTATGTTTTATTCAGTTTAATATTTGATTGAGTTATACAGGTTATAACCCAAATAGCTATAGGCTACTGCAGTAGTGAGAATGAGGAACATTATTATTTTTCAATAGAAAGCTAAATAAGATATTATAAGTCTTCACTCACCAATCTAGAGAGGTCTAACAAAGGACCCAACTTTACTCTTCAACAAAATAATGTATCATCCATCAGTGGGAGCAAATACATTGTCCTGTTTTCTAGCTAAATGTTTCAAGGGCAGCCTTATATTAACCTAACCTTTTATGACATTCTAGTCTTCTCATTTATTCTGCACCTTAGATGCTGATCTGTACTGATCCAGCACCAGGGAGTTAGTACCACAAATTTTATATCAATCTATTTTTAAAGTCTTAAGAAAGAGCATGTCATCAGACTTAAAAGATGGCTGCACACTCATCAACAGCTTAGTTTCAGCTCTCCCATTATGAAAAAAGAAACTGAGACATAAGGGCCATAAACTCTTCAAGTTATAGTAAATTTAATTACTGGCTAGTAAGTACACTGCCTGAATGCCAACAAAGAAGAAACATAGAGAGCCTGAAAGAAAATCAACTGGAAAAGTTGAAGAGAAAACACTGAATGGGAAGAACCCAGCAGCTGTTCTGCAAAACAGCTACACCACAACAGCTACAAACAAATGCAATCTGAGGGTCAAGCTGCTCAATGCTAGAAGTCTAAATCTCAAAATTTATTCACTTTAAGCACTCCTTAAAATGGAGAACATCAACATTTGTGCTGTAACAGAGACCTGGTTCAAGGCAGCAGAAAGCACCCCTGCACTACCAGGCTATAACTCGTTCCGCACCTTTTGGCCCCAGATCTTGGACCAAAGCTCCAAATGTGGTGGTGTTTCCATATTCATAAAGGATGTGGACACCTCCAGACTGGTAGCCCAACATAATGCATCAAAGATACTTCAGGTGAAGCCAACATTGGATAAGACAGCAATTCAGGTTGTAGCCTGCTATAGGTCCCCAACCATGTCCCAAGACTCACACTCCACATTCCTAAGCACCCTGGAGAATATTAGGGTCCAACCTAACACTCTCATACTGGGCAACTTCAACTACCCCTCCATTAACTGGAAAAACTGCTCATGTACCAATACACTTGCCCAACATTTGAAGGAATTCAATAATTCCAATGCCCTGGACCAGCTCATTCTTATCCCCACTAGAGGTAGCAACATCCTTGAACTGGTCATTACTAACATGGGTGACAGTTGCTCTACACCAAGAGTCAACTCCTCCCTGGTTAGATCTGACCACAAACTAATCACCTTGGAAATCCACATCCCCCCCCACCACCGCAAAGGTAACACCATGAGAAACTTCTCCAAACTAACTTTGGGTTCCTAAAAACAGAGGTGGCTAACTTCACAGCACCCATGCAAATGGAGAATAGTTGCATGACAGCCGAATCATACAGCATGTACTCAAATGCATGGATCTCACCATACCTAGTAGAACCAAGTCGCTCTCCTCCAAAAAAAGAAAGCCAATCTGGTGGTCCCCTGCCATAAACAAACTCTGCAACAGAAGGAGGAAACTGATGTGGAATAAGGTGAAGTCCCAAGACTGGATAAACTCCATTATCAGCCTCAACAAAAAGTTGAGATCCCTCATCAAATCCTTTAAAGCTAGCTATGAAAACAGAATTGCAGCAGAGAGTAAAGACAACCACAAGGCCTTCTATAGTTATGTAAAGAATCTACATGGCAATACCCAGATTTGCTCTGAGCTACTGCACAATGGTGCCTCCTATACTGAGCCAACATATATTGTCAATATACTGGCCAACAGATTCAGTGTGAACTTTACCCCTCTCACTCCCCCCCAAAGGACCAATCACAATACCAGTAGATTGCCAGGCACTCAGTATTACTGCTGCACCAGTTAAAACAGCACTGTCCAAGGCCAAGAATACAGCTTCTATGGGACCTGACAATATCCCTGGCTGTGTTCTACATGAACTACAGAGTGAACTGGCATCTCACCTATGTGCTCTGTTCCATTACAGCCTCACCTCAGGCTTTGTCCCTACTGAATGTAGCACTGCTACAGTCATCCCTCTCCACAAAGAAGGAGTGACTACAGACCCTGGAAACTATCGCCCCATTAGCCTGACGAGTCTGATATGCAAAGCTATGGAATGCATCATCATGGACCTAATAAACAAGAATACAGGGAATCTCCAAACTCTGGATCCCACACAGTTTGGTTTTGTGAAGGGTAGATCATGCCTGCTCAACCTGGTTGACTTCTTTGAGTCAGTCACCAGAGCTGTGGATGAAGGCAAGGTGGTTCATACAGCTTACCTTGATCTGGCCAAGGGCTTTGATACCATTCCCCACTCGGGAATCATAGGGAAAACTCACTAAGCTAGACATCAACCCCTATATCACTAGGTGGGTTGCAAACTGGCTCACAGATAGAACCCACAGTGTGAAAGTAGCTGACTCTAAGTCAGACTGCTGACCTGTCACAAGTGGAGTCCCACAGGGTTTGGTCCTGGGTCCTCTCCTGTTTTGTATCTACTTCTCTGAAGTCCAGGCCAACATGAAGGGACTCTGTCTAACAAACCTCACAAATGATTGCAAGTTGGGAGCTATTATTAACTCCCCAAGTGATGTTGATATCCTGCAGAAAGGCCTCACTGAGACCAACAACTGGTGTCCGAATCATGGCCTTAAGCTCAATGCCAAAAAAAGTGTCATCATCACCTTTGGGAAAAACCCAGTTCACATGAATTACCACATTGATGGTAGTCCACTGAACACAGAAGGTGTTATAAGAGATCTGGAAACACAGGTTGACAGCAACCTCTCTTTTGACCACCACATTGCCACTGTGGTCAGATAGTCCATCTATGTGGCACATCTCATTACTAAGGGTTTTGCATCCAGGAAGAAAGAGGTCATTGTGTCCCTCTACTCTTCCCTCATTAGGCCAATCATCGAATACAATGCCCCATTTGGCATGTACCTCACTAGACACTTGCAACAACTAGAGAGGCCGCAAAAGTACCTCACAAAGAGGATCCTAGGCTTTAAACACTTGTCCTATATGGACAGACTCAAAAAAACTCCAACTATTCTCTGTCACATATCGCCTACTTACAGGCAATCCCTGCTTGACTTACAAATCCATGTCTGACCCAACTCTGTTAGAAATGCTACATCTAAAGAAATCCCAATCTCTCCTCACCACACACACTCCAGAGACCTCAACCTCATTTCTACAATCAACATAAAATGCTGGAGAGACAGATTCATAACCCAGAGACTGCCCTTGCTATGGAATAGACATCCCATACATGTCAAGCATAACACTTCACTGGCCCTCTTCAAGAGAAATCTTGATGAGTGGATGGGAAATAGAAAATTCACCCCGGGGATCACACCAGTGGCTCTACTTGACAGAGGCACTAGGAACTAAGGCCAGGTGGCACGATGCCAAGGTAATCCTATGTACTAGGCTTGTAAAGGCTTCAGGGCCATTAGCCTAGAACACACCTATGAACCTATGAACCTAAAAAGCTGTTCAAGTCCCAGCTTTAGTGCAAGACATGGCTTATGGTAATTTAGAGAAAAAAAAACAGTCAGATATGCTCAGTGCTGACTAAAATGAATGTCACATTAAAGGAATATATCAACTCAAATAAAAAGGGTTGGAAAAATGGAAAAAACTTTAAACAACTCTTCAGATGAACTGATAAAACTGCAAAAATCAGAAATCAAAATGAAGAAAATTCTGGCTGCGTATGAGACTGGTCAAGAAAAACTGATTAAAACAATGTTAAGAGTTAGAGTAAACAGCATGCAAAGAAAACCTGATATTTCCTCCTGTACCAAAGAAACTGGAAGGAACAGACTGTATTTATTTTATGAAAACACCAATAAACAAATGTACTGGTATTCCACAGCAGGATTTGTTAATTGAAAGGACAAATCATATGTATGCTCAAAACTTGGCTATTAGAAAGTAGCCAACACCTGTATTAGTAAAGATATAATCATACCAGCAAAAATAATTTATCCTGATAAAAGTGTGGCAAAAGAACAAAGTATTAAAAATTAGAAACAGTAGAGTAGTTGGGAAAATGATTATTTACTGTGCACCAGTCAGAAGAGAAGCAAATTTATCCCAGAAAATAGGGAATGTTGAGAGGCAGATGTAAGATTCAAGCGGGGTCTATATCACATTGCCAAACTTTTATTTTATCTAATAATTAATCATCAAACCATAATTGCCAAACTCCCTATTCAGCAAATGACATAAACTTTGAATTGAAATTCATCAAATTGTTTTAGTTGGCCATCCTGAAAAAAACATTGTGTGATTGACATGCCAACTGGCAGTGATTTACCCATTACCTCACTGTAATGTGATCTCAGAGTTAGTATAATTAATATGCAGTGGGGTGTGGGGTGTGCAGCGGGCATAGCCCCCTGCAAAAGCATTAAAAAAGTTTACCTTTTGCGGTGTTGGCCAACTAAAATATTTTGATGAATTCCAGTTCGATGTTTAGGTCATATGCTGAATAAGGATTTCAACAATTAGGGTTCAGTGATTAGTTATTTGATAAAATAAAAGTTCAACAACATGCTATAGACCTGATTCACACTGCTGTACCAAGTTGTTTTCAGAATATCTTTCCCCCCAGAGGATCAAAGTCATTTTTGGATACAGAACAGGCTAATGAAGAAATAGAAAAGTTTGTCCAGCAAAAATTATGCTATCAAATGGAAGAGGACTCTGCTTTTCATTCTTTTGATAATAGAGCTTATAGACACTTTGCCAGTGAAATATTTTCTAATGTTACAAAGGAAAGTGCTTGAGAGACAGAAAACCATAGCAGCTGTCTGGAAGAATTGAGAATCCCTTAGACTTGAATTGGAGTCTGTGTTTGGGAGACGGAAATGAACCAGAAGAAGACCAGTGAAATTAGTGAGTAAGTATGAGATTATAAAGAATCAATCACATTTGTGAAATATGACTTTACAAGAAAAAGTGGAAAGATTGGATTTTTGTTGACTTTGTTAAACTTGTGGGATTCTGAAACACATATGACCCACTTCTTGTCATAAATGTTTGGAAGGACATTGAAGGGGAGGGGGAAAAAGTTTTAAGTAAAACAATTTTTGTTCTTAACAGTACAAGACATTTCATGATACAAATTGCATATTATAAACTAAGGTATTTTCAGTTATTGATGTATGTGATAAAGATACTAAAGTAATGAAATTCCTTTTTTCTTCTTTTATAGTTTTAAGTAATGTGGGCATTACTGTGTAAAAAGAGAAGAAATGCTGGGCAAAAGCATTTTAGTTACTATATTGTAATCTTGTGTTTTATAAGGTGGGAAAGGGTGCAAAAGTGCACAGATTATAATAAATGTACAGTTGTTATGTACTCTCTTACTTATACATAGTGAATGCCAGGACTAAGGCCTTTAGCTTAATCTAGTAACAAGATTTTTTGTGTAAGCAAGTAAATAGGAGGACACTGAATGTACTGAAGTTTTTATTTGGCATATGAACACTCAGTGTAAGTAGAGAGGCTTGCAGGGCTGTATATGTGGTATTTTTTCCATGGAGACATTCTGACTACAGGAGGAAGCAAATAAAGCCAGAACTCTTTTTAAGGCTAAAAGTTAATGTTTTCTGAAGGAATATAAACTGTTTTTCACATCTGAGAGGGGAATGAAGATAAGACAAAATCAGACAATAATTAGTGTAAGTAGTAGCATAAGATGTAACATTCCTCTTAGCATGGACAACCTTAATGTTAGGTTAAAGTATGCCTGTGTGTACAGCTATTGATTTGGAACAAATGTTCCTACCAGGAGGGTTACATTTCATTATCTGAAAAAGTAACTGCGTAATAGATCAATGTGCCAAACATTAGTGGCATGAAACACAAAAGCTAGAAATAGACATTTTAAAAAAAGTTGTCATATATAAAAGGTGGAAATGATATCTTCTTATCATAATATCTACACTAAATATATTATTTTGGAATGTGAATAGCTTCAAAGGAATAGACAAAAACTAAGAGTATTGAATAATATTAAGAAAAGCATAGTACAAATAGCAATGCTACAGGAGATACATTTGGAAATAAGTGTGAATTTGATAAAGGAAGGATTTCGGGATGGATATTCAAGAGAATATCAGGGAAAAAGGAAAAGGGGGATAATTATAGTAATTGCTAGAAGAGCTCCAATAGTCTTAGAAGAATGAAAAAATGTAGTAATGGAATATTTGTGGTAGTTAAGAGCTACTGGCAAGTGAGGAGGATTATGCTAGCATGTATTAATATTCCACATAAAACTGCCATTATGGAGCTTCAGAAATTTTTGGGAGAAATAATCAACTTTCAGCAGGGAATATTACTTATCGGTGGGGATTGGAACTTAATTTGCAACAGTGAGAATGTATCTGGGGGACCTAGAATGGAAAATGTACCAAAAGGTGGTAGATTTCCGAAAACAAATATGAAAATATTTGTCATGAAGAATGTGAATTCAGTAGAAGGGATTTGGAAAGAATTTACATATTATTCCCCAAGGTACAATAACTGGGGAAGACTAAACATAAATTATATTTCACAGGAATGTGCATTTAATTGAAAGCTTTGACACACATACAATAACCATTTCAGATCATGCACCAGTAACAACGAAGATAAAAATGCAGGGTAATGAAGTAAAAATTAGACACTGGCACTTCTTCCCCTACCTGTTAAAAAGAAAAGAATTTAAGGAATGGGTAGGTGAAAGAATTTGAAAATTATTAAGGAAAATTGAAATTTCTTCAGAAGTTACAAGTAGTGAGTGGAATAAAATGTAAGTGAAATTTACAGATGGGAGAAATAAAGGAAAAAGAGATATGGTTTAGGGGGTCTGACAAAGGATAAAGTATTGCAGAATAAGGGGAATCTCAAATAACAAGAACTGGCACAACTGCAGAGTGCTTATGAGAAAATTAAGGGGAATGTGGATAATATGCATGAGTTTAGAATGATTGTTGTCAAGCAACTCTTTTTGATAATAACTCCAGAGCACAAAATCTCTTAGTGTAACTTAGGCAACAGAAAGTAGAAAGTCTTGTTTCCAGTCTTCAAGAGCCTATAACAAGAAAAATAATCAGAGATCCTACAGAGGTATGGAAGATATTTCTGAAATTTTATGAAAATGTGTATAAAGCAAAGGAATGTAGAAATCAAGAAAAAGTACAAATGGAAATATCTATGAAATACCTAATTAGGCCATGGTTAGAAGTAGATGAGACAAAAAATTAGTAAAGATAGGAGCAGGTGACATAAAAATTATGACATATAAACAATTTGCTGGAAAGTCTCTATGAATCGAAGGTATTCCTTTGAAAGTTTGGGTGATAAAGATCTGGAAGGTTTTGTTTAACCGTATTTTAAAAGAAGGTAAATCAACATCCTGGTAGAAAGCTGTGGTGGCTGTAGTATATAGAGATGATAGAAACCCATCAGACCCAGATTCTTACATGTACATTTTAATTTCAAGCCATGATTATAAAGTGGTTATGACTAATAGCAAAAAGAATGACAAAGGTGTTGCCAAAATTGATAGACATGGATCACTGTGGTTTTGTACAGGTGAGACAAACATTTGACAACATTAATAAAACAATGATGATCCTGATGGAAACAGAATGTAAGAAAATACTGCTGCTGTTGATTGGTCTTGATGGAGAGAAAGCATTTATCAGAGTAAACTGGGATTTTATAAGGAGGACATTGAAAGTGTTTGCATTGCCTGATACGTTTAGGTTAATTAGGAGGATATATTAGGGATCTGATGCAAAAATTAAAGTGGGAGGGTTCTCTCTGATAAGACATATCTGAAAAGAGGAACTAGAGTCATTGGCAAAGAAAATAAGGGACCCAGAAATTCAAGGGTATAATTGGTATGGTAATCAAGAAAAGACTGCATTTGTTACCTGATAAAACTGGAAAAGGACATCTCAATGCTGCAGAGTATTCTGAGACAGTTTCAAGTTTTTTCAGAACATAAAATTTAATGCAGAGACCAGTTGGCATAATGGTTAAGGTCTTTGCCGGTCATGCACAAGGTACAAAGTTTGATCCTGACCACCGACCAATGCCTGTTTGGAGTTTGGATATTCTCCCTGTGTCTCCATGGGCCTTCTCCCACATCCAAAAAACATGCTGATTGTTTCCATCTCAAACTCGCCAATGAATGGAACTGTGAGCAGAAGCACAAGAGTTGTACAGACCATCCTCTTCAGGCATCTACTGTGGGCAGCAGCACAAAGGTTGTACAGATCAAATGCTTTGGGCATCTATTGTGGCATGCAGTATCCTCAAGATAGGAGAACACGGACCACAGACTGTGCACTGTGGCAGGGCTAGACACTTGACTGTGTAAAATATGACTATAGGTGATTCAGTCATGTTGACTAATTTCACCAAAATGGGCATGGGTAGTTAAGGGTTGAGGACCCAGCCTACTCTGACCTATGCCAGGGAACGTTGCTAATGGTGGGAGGGGTATATGTGCCCCTATTGGCCATTTCTTGTCTGCCATTTGCTACTGACTGGCTGGTATCCTAGCCCCACAGCAGGGGATAGTGAGGAAAAAAGTGCAGTTGCAGGACCTGCTAGATAAAGCAGGACAACATGAATCAGTGTTGATAATGGGTGACTTGATTACACATTTCGGGACATGACAGACAGAACAGTTGGTCCACATGGGCGGGGCAACAAGAATAAGAAGGAGAAGCCATTCTAGACTTTTGTCTGTGGCTTGATAGTAATCAACACATGGTTCAGAAAGAGAGACAGTTGCTCAGGTAAATAGTAAGGAAATCCCCAGTGAAACAGTCGTCTCACAGCATAAATCACTAGTTGCCACAATCAGCTGCAAGCAGTAGTCAGAGAAGGCTCTAAGGTTATCAGGGACCAGGCTGAAGACCTGGAAGTTGACTGGAGAGAAAGGGGAATTACTCAGGACTCTAGCACCCCAAGAAGAGGAGGAAATGGGTGGAGTTGAACAAGAATGGCAGCACTTAAAAACAGCAAGTGTTAGGACTACAGAAAAGATATGTGCCAGATGGTAGTGGAATGCAGACATCTAGGAAGTCATCAAGAAGAAGAAGGAGTGCAGGAAGAAGTGGGAGATAGAAAAGGCTGACCAGGCTAGACTGGTTGGCTAACAAAGAAGCTAAGGAAGAAGTTGCAATAGCAAAGAGTAGGGCATCGGGGGCACTCTCTGGAAAGTGACTCAACAACTGTATCAGGTTGCAAGGCAAAGACAGAAAGATAAAGAAGATAGGCAGACACCCTTCATAAGGGATGCCAGCAACAACCTGCTCACCAGTCCACAGGGCATCAAAGATGGGAGGAGTATTTCCAGCAGCTACTGAATGAAGAAAATCCCACAGAAGCTGTACTGCTCCAGAAACAGCCTATGATGAGAGAAGAAGAGGAGCCCACCCTAGAAGAAGTAATAACAGCACTAAGGAAAATGAAGTCAGGGAAAACAGCAGGGTCAGGTGAGGTCACAGCAGATATGATAAAGATGCTGGGTGATAGGGAAGAAATGGCTCCTGAAGGTACTAATAATGGTGTGGAGAGAAAGGCGTACCCCAGATGACTGGAGAATAAGCATACTCATGCCAGTGTACAAGGACAAAGGGGTCAGTTTGGATTCAGATGAGGGTGCAGCACAATTGATGTTTGCAGTGAGACAGATACTTGAGAAGAAGCTAGAGATGAGGAAAGAGTCCAACTGGGCATTCCTAGACTTGATGAAAGCATATGACAAGGTCTGAAGAAATCTGATCTGGGCAATACTGTGGTGATTTGAAGTCTCAGAAACATTGGTAGAATTAGTGCAGGCTATATACCCAGTAACTGAAGAACAAACAATGTTCAGCCTCACAGAGGGGTTCCCAGTGAGAGTGGGCATACACTAGGGTTCAACTAGTGTTTGCATAGGTATTTTTGTAGCCAAATCAAACTCCAAAGAATTTTTCTTCAGATAGAAGGCAACTGTTGGAGGTGTAACGAGGAAGAAGAAGGAAAGAGGTAACTGGGAACATATGTTTTTGGAGTGTAATGAGTTGGCAGGCACCCAGAAATATTGAGTGAGCTAATGTGTGTAAGTAAGAAAAAAAATTTTTTGAGCTGTGATTCAGGGTCTGAATTGCTTAGATGTAATTAGGCCTTGTTAAGTTTAATTCTGTCGTTTGCCAAAAAAGCAGTACCAGAAAATGGAAATCAAAGTCTAAACCAATTGTACATGAAGTAGTGAATATTATAAAAGAGATAAAAGAACTGGAATTGGCATCATTAAAAAAGGGTAGGAGCAAACTACGTAGAAAAATGGAACTTGTGGGATCATTACATGCAGAATAATGTTTTGGAGAAGGAGAAAGGTTTAAAGGAAGGCAGGAAATGAGCAATTTATGTAATGTGGAAATGATGATAATTGTATGAAAGCATGTATGTGCTGTATAATGTTTGTCACTGTGAACATTTTAATATGGATTGTTTTCTTTTAAATAAATGTATATGTGCCTATGTCTTAAGTGGTAATTCAATAAAGGTGTTATAACAAGAAAGAAAGAAAAAGCATATGATTTTACTTGAGGATGCCAAAATAATGCCAAAGCTCACAATATTCAGTTGGTGTGTCCATTTATTCTTCCGACTTTTAGACTCAATCATTCATATTACATCCATGGTCAGTTCTCCTCATCCAGCCAGGATAGGGAATGGGTTCCCGAAATATGAACATCCCTAGAACAATAATCTTTAGAAAAATCCTCAGGACAATAATACCAGTAGCCCATAAACAGCCAATAGTATGAGAGTGATAAAAAGCCTCTACATGTTGAGAGAGAGATTGATATAATATCATGTGATTGGTTTCTTTAGAAGGAAATATCATGCATGCACTCAAGTCACTGCACCCTATGTATCAATATGATTCTATGGTAGTCCATACATGCATACATACAAATGTTTCAAGCATGGGCATTAAAGTCCTTCTAGCTTGCCAATATGACAAAACACTTGTTCCCATAATAAATGTCCGGGCTGTACTTAAAAATATCTAAACTAGTACTTTCTTTAATGTAATTTGTTAGTCTGTTCCAAACATCAGCTACTCTGTCAGAGAACCAATTAGTACACTTCTCATTCCTATAGAATCTTCTACATAGGTTATCTGACAATTCTCTAGTACTTTTTGATAACCCCAAACATTCCCAGAGGTAGTTGTCCCTAAATGCCTTATATACCTGAATAAGATCTCCTCTTAAATATCTGTAAGAGACACTATACAAGTTCAGATATTTTAGTTTTTCATAATAACTTAGATTTTCACATCCATGGATGCCCTTAGTATATTTCCGCTGTACTCTTTCCAGTTTATTCATGCTTGTTTTCCTATAGGGTTTCCATATTGTTATTCCATACTCAAGTTTGGGTCCAATGTAACTAGCAAACGATGACTTCATTATGTTTGATTTCCTAGACTTTATAAATCTTTTTATACAACCTACAGTTCTATAACTATCATTAGGCAATTGGTTGATATGATTAGAAAAACTCATAGCTGAATCTACCCATATACCCAGATCCTTAAATGAGTCTACAGTTTCAATCACTGTGTGCTGTATTAAATATTCACCTTTCAGTTTATGTCTCCCAAATCTCATATGTTTAGCTTTTGATGTATTTATCAACATATTATTCTCCTGTGCCCAAATGGTCAATTTAGTCAAATTATTTTGCAGACATGCCTTATCTGTAACACTTGTAATCAGTTTACCCAATTTCAGGTCGTCAGCATATAGACAGTAGAACACCTCACATGAAACAATAAGGTCTGAAAGATACAATCTGAACAAGTAAGGGCCTAGTACAGAGTCCTGTGGGACACCTTGACTGTAATCAAGATTTCACCTGTCCAGTTGGTGTGTGATACTTGCCATGTCCTATTTGTAAGCCATGCAGCTATCCATCTTATCAACAGTCCATGTGGGTGTAGATGACCTGAGACATGCCTCACTGGACTATATGAAAAGAGACATTTTGGATCTCTCTGAATATGTGTCAAAGACAGGTACAAGCATTACATTTAGCAGCAGTCTACCATCACTAAGGATGATGCCACTGTATGTGCACAAAATGATTTAATTTAATAATTGGCTTAGTCTCTGGTGTCACTCAAGGGGAATCAAGTATATGTCAGCATGGTAGGACATGGTTAACAGTCCATGTTGCTTTACCAAGAATGGTCTGCATCTGTCCATCCTAGGCTTTCAGATATTGGCTAAGACTTTATGCACCTCATTAGAGCCTTTTTTAGGCAATGCCAAAATAATAAAACTACCAACATAGCAAAAAATACCAAAAAAATGTTAAATTGTTACTGCTCAATGCCAGGAGCTTAAGCAAAAAACTCCACACTCTACATACCCTCCTCACTATAGAGAATGTAGACATCTGATCCATTACCAAAGCTTGGTTTAAAGCCTTAGAAACTGCTCTAGCAGTACTAGGTTACACTGTCTTCCACAAATTTAGACCAACAACAGCACAGACAGGGACTAAAGGTAGATGTGTCTCTATCTACATTACCAACATATATACCTCCAGGTTGGTCAAACAGGATGATACCATAGAATTCATCCATGTGCTCGTCACCTTAGATAAGGTCCCTTACCATATCCCAGCTAGCTATAGGTCACCATCTATGCCCCAAGAGTCTCATAATTCTTACCTATCCCTATCAGAGGCACTTACCATCCAACCAAATACCTTATTCATGGGTGACTTTAACTGCCTTTCTATAGACTAGGGAACATACACTACCTCAAACTCACAGGCTCAATGTTTCTTGGACCTTATTAACATGAACATCCTGTGTTAGTATACTCCATCCAAAGGATCAAATATACTAGGTCTAATACTCACCAACATGGAAAAGCATTGCACCCCCCACCATGTCATGTCCTCACTACTGAGGTCAGACCACAATGCTGTCTCCTTTGACATAAAAATCAACTCGGAAAACCCAACTAAAGCTGTAACAGTTGGAAACTATTCTAAGGCAAACTACATCCTATTAAGTGACTGTTTATAAAAACTGTAAGGCTCCTCTTAACCCCAAGACCATAGCTACCTGTACATAATTAGTCACAGAAACCCTGTCCAGATATATAAATCGCTGCTTAGAGGCTACAGTACTTACCAGAACTAAGCCCAAAACAAACACTAAAAACAAACCCCACTGGTAGAATCCTCACTGAAACAAGGTATATAACAAAAAGAAAAAAAGTCATGGCTAAAATTGGAATGAGCAACTTACATAAAGAAAATAAATCTCTGATTCAACTAAATAAGAAACTAAGAGGACTAATTAAGTCTGACAAGGCTGTCTGTGAGTAAGGATAGCCTCCAGGCTAAGAACAATCACAAAGCTTTCTTCAGCTATGTCCAGAACCTTAAAGGAAACACACAGCAGTATGCCAAACTGACGTTTAACTGCACCACCTTCACTGATCATGGAGACATAGTGTATCTATTGGCTGATAAATTCAGCTCAAACTTCACCCCACTCCCCCTCTGCTATCCCCTGTGAAACACCTACTCGCATAATCACCTCCTCCAAACTATTATCAGGGATCAGGTATTGGTGGTACTCACTATGGCCAAAAACACTGCCTTAGTGGGCCCCAATAATATCCCTTGTTGTCTCCTGAATAGTCTAAAACATGACCTACCAGAACCAGTTGAAGAGGTCTTCAACTACAGCCTCAAAACAGGTTATATACCAAGTGAGAGTAAAACCACAGTGGTCATCTCTCTTCAAAAGGGCAGACCATCACCCACCTCAGGATACAGACCCAGCAGTCTAGCAAGTATAATGTGCAAAGCCATGGAACAAATTAGGGAAATGATCAACAAGGGGCTAAGACATCAAGCAGATAACAGCATAAAACTCTGGCTCTGCCTCAATATACTATTTCTAACAGGATTGTTTTTTATTTCAACATCAACAACCTTGAATACATCTGTTTCTTCTTGTTACTATAACAGTGTGGTAGCTTTATCGAGTAAAAATATCATGTCTTTAGGATTTTGATTTTTTTTCCTTTCAGAAGTTCTACACAGCAATAGCTATGAGTCACTCAAAAGCTTCTCTCCAAGACAATACAATGAAGAAAGAATTACAAACAATTAAACAATTATACAGGACCTTTCTATAAAAATGTATAACTTGGGTAGTATAATGGATAATATGAAGAAAGGCAGTATGAAGCAATTAGACATACTAAAGGAAATCATCACAAAGCATTCTTACCAAATTGTAGCCATAGAAGAATCAGTCAATGATACTGATGGAAGACAGACTGAGAATAAATCCAGAGAGATTTCCTGTGAAAACAAAATGGCCTGCTCCTGGAAAAAGTGGAAGATTTAAAAAGCAGATCAAGAAGGAATAATATTAGTAATTATAGAGTTCTAGAAAGGCTGGAAGGTAGTAACATGGTTTGATTTCTAAATGACTGGTTACTTAAAACATCAAACTTAT
Source organism: Protopterus annectens (assembly GCF_019279795.1). Taxonomy (NCBI): domain Eukaryota; kingdom Metazoa; phylum Chordata; order Ceratodontiformes; family Protopteridae; genus Protopterus; species Protopterus annectens. The sequence continues at coordinate 811,515,078 of NC_056728.1, read as the reverse complement.
CTGAATCTCTATCATTCAGTACAGAGAGAGCCCACAGATCCTTGTCAAATATTTCTTCATCAAAAAACCCATCAGTTACAAGGTCTATAATTGTTAAATTCCTGTCAACACAGGATAAAGATTTGGTTCTGAGAGCTGCTGGGCCGAGAAATCCAGTTCAAACAAATAGAAAGAGTATCAGATTTTATATAGTTTTTACTACTACAGTAATATCTAAAGGAAAGCTTGTGTTCCTTTAATCAAAAATTTGAAGAAATCTGACATCATAGCCCAAATTATCTTTCCTGCAAGGATCAAATTTTCTCTTCCCCGAGGGTCAAAGAATTTTTAATAACCTCAAAGAAGCTTTGGGCTTTGTCCAGAAAAACAACCAGTTAGACAAAATTGAAAAAAATGGATCTGTCTTTACCCAGTCTAAAAAGACAAGCAACCAAAAGTACCACAGTCACTAAAGACAAAACCAGTAAAAAGTTTAAAGAAAAATAATTTGACTATTGTGTTTAGTATGTCATCAAGTTCCAGTCTACTGAGGACAAGCACATCCATCAGGTAGTATCTTTCTTAACTAAATAATTTCAGTATATATATATGGCTTCCTATGACTTCGTCGAAAGTTCATTTCGTCGAAAGTTCATTTCGTCGAAAGTTCATTAACTCGACAAGCATTTTATGTGGGGGGCTTCGACCCCCACACCACCCAATGTGGGGGGCTTTGCCCCCCCACACCCCCCCAACTATATATATCAACTCCAGGGTTGCACAACATTGGGGAAGGGAGCAAATGCTTGTCGATGTAATGAACTTTCGACAAAATGAACTTTCGACGAAATGAACTTTCGCAAAGTCATAGGAAGCCACATATATATATATATATATATATATATATATATATATATATATATATATATATTATCTTGTCGAAAGATGAAAATATCGAACAGCTAAAACATCGAAAATGTCATATATCGAAACTATTCTTGTGGGGGGCTGCGCCCCACCCCCTGCTTATTATATACACCAACTCCGAGGTCGCACTACAGTGAGGAAAGAGCAAATGTTCTCATCCCCACTGTACCATGATCCTGCAACACTTTCGATGTACAGCATTTTCGATGTTTTAGCCATTTGATATTTTCAACATACGATAACGTGAAGTAGACCCTATATATTTATCTATCTATATATATATATATATATATATATATATATATATATATACATACACACACACACACACACACACACACACACACACACACACACACACACACACACACACACACACACATTAAAATACTAATGTATATAGTTTCATATATATCATCTTAATCTTTAAATAATATGAACGCTTATCTTTTTAATCAGTATTGGAGTTAATGTATTTTGGGGGGGTGGGGACATGTAATTTCCAAATTTGCTATCCTTTACTTTAACCCTTCTTTTAAACTCATCTCTGTTTTAAGTCCTTTTTCTTCTCTTTATTTTCTTTCTTTTCTTTCTCCCTTTATGAATTCTTTATCTGTTGCTTTGTTTATTTTATTTAATTAGTATTCTTTCACTAAACATGTTAATTGAGGATTGGCATCTTTGCTCTTCTCTGCTGGGAGTGGGAGGTGGTGAATGGAATATTTGTGTTCTGTTGTATACGGATTTATTTCAGTCAGAATTTATTCATGTAGTTTTGTCTTTTCCCTTTATTGACTACTTTTTAAGTAAGTTTAAGTTTAAACAACTTGAGATTCCAACTAGAATGCAAGAAAACTTCAGTGTTCAAAAATTGTGAGTGTGATTCCTGTTGTTTGGTACAGCACAGCAAGTCTGACGGTTCAAAGGTATAGCAAACAGACCAGCATGACCTTTGAACTTTTTGAACACATGCTCACTGGAATGTTTTGACGGAGCAAAATAAAACAGCTCCAAAGGCATACAGATGCAGTTTTGAGTCAAAGTTAACATTTGATGATTTATACAGGCAAGAACTTTTATCTTTATTAGTACACATTATTTATTAGAGCTACAAAAGTCCAGGAAATTTATACATGCCTTCAGAATGTACTTAGTAGGAGAATGCTTACAATGTTAATATAACAAAATGGGTTTGTTTTTCTAAGTGAACCACTTTGAAATGCTAATATCTATACATTGAAATGAAACATTAAATACTGTTTGTAAGTGTGTCAAGTATACATATTTTGCATGTTGTTTTAAATGCATTCTTTACTTGGAAGAAAAAGTTGATTAGTGCTGTGCTGAAATGTTAATGGTACTGCTTTAATTTTAGCATGCCAACTGATGTTTTCAAACTATGTTATTGGCAGTATACCCTTTAACTTTTTTAAAGTACCTTATTTTTTCAATGTACTAGTTAGCCTGCAGTCAAGCATATTATTAAAATAATTTATTGAATCAGTAGAAAGGATACAGATAGGCAATTACAGAGACATAATAACACTTGACATATAACAAATGCTGAAATTAATATATGGGTATGATTGCAGGCTCTCCATTAGATGGAAGGGTAGATATTTGTATAAGAGCTCTTTCCTTTTTTTTTATATATTTTTATAAATTTATATTTTATTTGTAGTTCTTTTGATTAAGTTATCTAGGATAGAAATTACACAAATTAAGGTATCAAACAGTGGGAAGAGAGAGATTTGTTTTCTGACTAGGGGACTAGATAGAAATAGGTAATACAGATGAAAATATTTTGCTATTTATCATTATCCCTCAATTTCAGATTTTAGTATTTATACTACACAACAAACCTATTGCTTTTATTCTATAGAAATAACTTAGATTAATTCAGTGGTGGAGAATTATTCAGAATGTGTATATAGAAATAGAAGCCTGTTGGTTAAAGATGAAGAGGCAGCTATAGTTAGTCAATTACTGAGTAAAGAATAGTTTCACTGGGAAGGAAAGAGAGGAAGGCTTTCATGTCTCTATGATACACGAGACACTTAAGGGGTTATGTGACAGTGCAATACAATGTTTCCTTTCCATGCTGCTTCTACATTCTCAGTTCAGTTGTACTTACAGTTAGAGTGGGCAGAAAAAAAGTGCACAGAAAAAAAATCACTGTTCCAAAACAGAAAAAAAAAACTTTAAATTATTACATAAAGTGGGGGGCTTTGCCACCCACACCCCCTGACATGAGAGGCTGTGCTCCCATACCCCCTACTTAAATATACCAACTCCAAGAATGCACTACAGTGAAAAAATGGCAAAATAACGAAGGCGGCCAAGCGATTTCTTTCCCAGAGGAAGAATTTGCTTATATGCCATTTTGGTATTTTGCCGTTTCGAGCTTTCAAGTTCGATCAAGACGCATTTGGAAGAATGCGTCTTTGATCATATAATAGGGAACCTATATATATATATATATATATATATAGATATATATATATATATATATATATATATATATATATATATATATACATATATGTATATATATATATATATATATATATATATATATATATATATATATATATATATATATATATATCTTATGTAGGAAGGCCAGTTTGAAGGAGATTGGAGACTGTAAAGTGGTGACCGGGGAAGGTGTAGTTAGGCAGCATAGGATGGTCATTTGTAAGATGATGTTGGTGATCAAGAAGAGGAGGAGGAGTGTGAGGGCAGCACCAAGGATCAAATGGAAATTGAAAAAGGGTAATTGTGAGGTGGAGTTCAGGGAAGAGTTAAGACAGGCACTGGGTGGCAGTGAAGAGTTATCAAATAGCTGGGTAACTACAGCAGAGCTAGTAAGGTAGATGACTAGAAAGGTGCTTGATATGACATCTGGACAGAGGAAAGACGACAAGGAGACGTGGTGGAATGCGGAAGTACAGGAGAGTGTACAGCAAAAGAGGTTGGCAAAGGAGAAGTGGGATTGTCAGGGAGATGAAGAAAGTAGACAGGAGTATAAGGAGATGAGGTGCATGGCAAAGAGAGAGGTGGCGAAGGCTAAGGATAAGGCATATGAAGAGTTGTATGAAAGGCCGGACATTAAGGAGGGAGAAAAGGGCCTGCACTGATTGGCTAGACAGAGGGACCGAGCTAGGAAATATGTGCAGCAGGTAAAGGTGATAAAGGATAATGAGGGAAACATACTTACAGGCAAGGAGAGTGTGTTGAGCAGATGGAAAGAGTACTTTGAGGGGTTGATGACTGAAGAGAATGAGAGGGAGAGACGGTTGGATGATGTGGGGATAGTGAATCATGAAGTGCAATGGATTAGCAAGGAGGAAGTAAGGATAGCTATGAAGAGGTTGAAGAATGGAAAGGCTGTTGGTCCAGATCACATACCTGTTGAATCATGGAGGTGTTTAGGTGAAATGGCAGTGAAGTTTTTAACCAGATTGTTTAATGAAATTTTGGAAAGTAAGAGGATGCCCGAGGAATGGAGAAAAGGTGTTTTGGTACCAATTTTTAAGAATAAGTATGATGTGCAGAGCTGTAGTAACTACAGAGGGATTAAATTGATCAGTCACAGCATGAAGTTATGGGAAAAAGTAGTGGAAGCTAAGTTAAGAAGGGACGTGATGATTAAAGATCAGCAGTATGGTTTCATGCCAGGAAAGAGCACTACAGATGCGATGTTTGTTCTGAGAGTGTTGGAGAAGTACAGAGAAGGTCAGAAGGAGTTGCATTGTTTTTTTGTAGACTTAGAGAAAGCATATGACAGGGTGCCTAGAGAGGAGTTGTGGTATTGTATGAGGAAGTCGGGAGTGTCAGAGAAGTATGTAAGAGTGGTACAGGATATGTATGAGGGTAGTGTAACAGCAGTGAGGTCTGCGGTGGGAGTGACGGATGCATTTAAGGTGGAAGTGGGATTACATCAAGGATCAGCTCTGAGCCCTTTTTTTTTGCAATGGTGATGGACAGGTTGACAGATGAGATCAGACAGGAGTCCCCGTGGACTATGATGTTTGCAGATGACATTGTGATCTGTAGTGAGAGTAGGGAACAGGTGGAGGAGACCCAGGAGAGATGGAGATATGCTCTAGAGAGAAGAGGAATGAAGGTCAGCAGGACTAAGACAGAATATATTGTGAGAATGAGAGGGAGGATAGAGGAATGGTGAGGATGCAAGGAGTAGAGGTGATGAAGGTAGATGAGTTTAAATACTTGGGATCAATAGTTCAGAGTAATGGTGAGTGTGGAAGAGAGGTGAAGAAGAGAGTACAGGCAGGATGGAGTGGGTGGAGAAGATTGTCAGGAGTGATTTGTGACAGACGAGTACCAGTAAGAGTGAAAGGGAAGATCTACAAGAGGGTAGTGAGACCTGCTATGTTTTATGGGATGGAGACAGTGGCATTGACAAAAAGGCAGGAGTTACAGCTGGATGTGGCAGAGTTAAAGATGTTAAGATTTGCACTTGGTGTGACAAGGGTGGACATGATTAGGAATAAGTATATTAGAGGGTCAGCCCAGTTTGGAAGGTTTGGAGACAAAGCCAGAGAGGCAAGATTACATTGGTTTGGAAATGTGCTGAGGAGGGATGCTGAGTATATTGGGAAAAAGATGCTAAGGATGAAGCTACCAGGTAACAGGAAAAGAGGAAGGTCTAAGATAAGGTTTATGGATGTGGTGAGAGAGGACATGCAGGTGGTTGGTGTGACAGATCAAGATGCAGAGGACAGGAAGAAGTGGAAACAGATGATCTGAGGTGGCGACCCCTAACGGGAGCAGCCGAAAGATGATGACGGTGATGATATACACATATATAGATATATCTATATATATATATATATATATATATATATATATATATATATACATATATATATATATATATATATATATATATGTATATATATATATATATATATATATATATATATATATATATATATATATATATTCTTTGTTAATTGAATGATAACAATGCTTAGAACAGAATCATTTAAAATAATTCATGATAATGTGTAGATGTATTTATTGCCTGAAAACCAAGCATACGTATTGCTATGTAAAGTTGTAGCATATGGAACTTGTGTTTTAAGCAAATGACTGATTATATTTGTCTGTAAATATAATAGCCAATTCATACACCAAAATTGATGAACATAATAATTCTTATTTAAAATGGCATTATCATTTTAATATATATGCATCTATGCTTAGGTGATCGAACATCTAAACATTGAACTTGTAATATTGAACCCAAAAATGTCGAACGGCACCGGAAAACATGTTGGTCGGCCATGGGAAAAAAAAATAACTTTACACCCAAACTAAGTGAGGGGCTTCACCCACACACCTCCCGATGTGGGGTTTGTGCCCCCCACACCCTCCTATCTAAATATACCAACTCCGAGATTGCTCTACAGTAGATAAAACAGCAAAATCTGGTGAACAGCCAAGGCAAAACTTTTCCTGCATTAAAGCGGCCATTTGCTGTTTTTTGCTTTCAATATTACAAGTCTGATGTTTAGGTGGTCGATCACCTAAGCATTCTATCTTGTAATATAGACCCATATATACTGATGTTTCTAAGATATAAAATAAATTTAAGAGAAGGAATTATTCCATATTACCATTTCAACTGGATATAAATTGCCTTAAAAGTACCATTTGACTGATATACATATTACTGTTCAGATCATAAATTATACAGTGTATTCTAATAAGAAATAGGTTTTATTTAATATTTGTTTAATTATAATATTTCAGACTGAATTATTAATTCAAATAATGATTAGAACAGATATCAATGCTAAATAGCGTAGCTATTTATTAATTAGCTTTGTTAATTAAACTGATTGTTGAAATAGTAGCTCTAGAAAGGGATAAATTAGCAATTGTGTGATGGCTGAAGGTGGTTTAGATGATTATATAATCAAATCAGGAATTACTTATTCCATATTAGCGGATGTAAATAGTTTTAATTTAATATTGTTAGTGACTAGGTTGAGTGATGTGTCCACAGCAGTATTTACTGCATTCAAATATAATTTCAAAAATGTATGTTTATAGGTGCATTTCTTTAAATGTTAATGGTCTTAATAATCCTATAAAGAGAGGTAGCATAATTAAACATTTAAAAATGAATAAAGTTCAAATTGCTTTTATCCAAGAAACTCATCTAATGAAGAAAGACTTAGACTGATTTTCAAAGATTATTCAATACTGGTAGATTCACATTACCATTCAAAGAAGAGTGGCACTCTAATTTTATAGAATAAAACATTGACAATGCCTGCAATAATTAATACATGCTCAGACAAAAATAGAGTGTTAAGTTTAGCTGTTTTAGAGATAAATAAAACATATTTTACTTTTGTTAATATATATTGGATTCCCGGTATTGGTTCCAAAATTGCAAGAAAACATTTAGATATAGTTTCTTCATATTAAAAAGGTAAGGTTATTTTAGCTGGTGATTTCAGTTGAATTCTTATGGCAAGAGACACTACCAAAGATAGGGAACCTACTTTATCAGATGCAGCCAAAAGATTGACTTATTTAATTTATTCTACAAACTTAAAATATATTTATGGAATAACATTTCTAAGTTCACTAAATTACATGCATTATTCTTATAAATGTGTTACTCAAACAACTAATAATAAACTTTTTACTTCTGATAGATTATTCTCTAAAGTAGTTGAAGTTTCAAAAATTTCATGTCCTTTGTCCGATCACAGCTCACTTTTAATTTTAATATCAAACCTAATGATTACAGTTTCTGGCAATTAATTCCCGCCTACATTATTAAAATAAATGGGTTTAAAGATTCTTTTTTAAAATAATTAAACCTGTTTCTAGCATAATAATAATAATAATAATAATAATAATAATAATAATGAAACTTCTGATGTTATCTTATGGGACACACCGAAAGTATTCTTATACTGAAGAATCAAAAGTTGGTATATAAATAAAAGAGAGGAGTGGGATAAGGAATTAATTAATTTACAAATAAATAGTACCATAAAGCTGATCTAAAAGTTGATGATATAAGTACAAACTCAGACTTTAACATTTTAAATCAAAGATATGTAGAAATATTGAAACACAAAGTTTCAATAAATTTAGAAAAACTTTAATTACAATCATATTCAGTTATCCTAAAAACAATTTATAGATTAAAAGATAGAGCAAAAGGACTAAACATATTAATTATATTAAAGAAATTACATATAGCATAGAAGTAAAACTGAATGCGCAACAAATTTAAAAGATATATTAGAAACCTTTAGAAAACATTATGAAGCAGTAAATAAAACCAACTTTGCCTTAAATAGTTAGATTTTTGAAAGAAAATATAATAAATACATTGACTGAAGAGCAGAACATTACATTGAATATACCAATATCGTTTAAAGAGTTAAATGAGCAAATCAAAAATGTAATAAATAATAAAGCACCTGATTTGGGCATATTAATCCTGGAATCATATAAATTATTCTCGGATAATACATTAAGAATTTTATTAAAAGCATTTGAAAGACTCAGAAATAGCTCAATTAATTTCCCGTCATGGAAATGCACTATGAATTCTCCCATTTTGAAGCAAGATAAAGATTCAAAATTATGTTCCTCCAATTGACATATTTTGCTTTTAAATGTTGATTATAAAATATTTATATCTGTGTTTGTGAAAAGATTAGATCAAATGATGTCAAGGCTAATTGAGGATAATAAAACAGGTTTCCTTCTAAACAAGAAAGTTCAAGATAATGTTCTTAGACTTTTCTCATTGATTGACATAGACAACAAGAAAAAGAAAGAACTTTTAATCATAACTTTAGACTTAGACAAAGCTTTTGATTTAATTAATTGGACATATTTATTTAAAGTAATAAAAGAATATGATTTTTAACAGAATTTATTGACTTAATAAATAAATTATATGAGAATTTGATATCATAAATTAATATTGAATCATTTTTGTCAAGTCCTCTAAATGTATTAAAAGATGCAGAGAAAAGATGCCCATTGTCTCCTTTGTTGTATGCCCTATCAGTTGAGCCTTTTGTGAACTTTATTAGAGCAAAATCAAAGATAAAAGGATGTTTCATTGATAAAAAATATTGTTCTAAAAATACATCTGTTTGCTGATGATATATTATTGACAACTGGAGACATTGATTCTTCTCAAGAACATATTATTAACTCAATAAAACTTTTTGAAAAAAAAATCATGTTTAAGTTTTAACCATAATAAGACTGAAACCTTATTAATAAATAAAAAAATAAGCATTTCTTAAAAAATAATGAGTTTAATTGGGAAAACAAACATTTTAAATATTTAGGAGTAATTATAAAATCTAATTGGTATGAAGCAGCAACAGTAAATTATAAATGCTTAATTAATACACTAAAGAAACATTTAGATGATTGGAATGAAATTTTTTTTTTACAGTGGAAGATAGACTTACTTTTATAAAGATGATCATTCTATCAAACATTCTATTTCTTTTGCAGTCATTGATTGCTTCTTCACCTAAAAAACTGATTAAACAAATAAATTATTTATTACATAAATTTTATGGCATCCACAAAAACTGAAAATAGCCTTTGATATGGTAAAAGTTGGGAAGATCGTGGAATTGGTTTTCCAAATGTTGAACTGCATGCAAAATCAGTTATTCTTAATTTAACGGTCATTGGTTAAATTCTAATTATAAGTCAAACTGGAAAACCATTCATAAATTAGTTTTACTATCAATTAACAACACAGAAATAAGTAATAATATACTTTCAGATACGGATAAATTATACTTGGTTATAAAAGCTTTTAGTATTAATACTAGGAAAAATCCTACTTCCATCCCTTTATTATATTTTAACTAATTTTAGGAAAATAATGCCTAGTAATTACCTTACTAAACTTTATTATTCCTAATGTTTCCCATTGCTTTCACTAAAGGCTGTCTAGATCCTTTTAATTTATATAAAATAAGAAAAATAGAAGGCGATGGTTTAACTTCTGGCACCAATTTTTAACAATAATAACTTACATGAAGCTGACTATCTCCTGGTAAGATAAAATATAAGGCAAAACAATTGGCCAAATATACACATATTTAGAGAATTTATCAGTAATGAGATATAATTCAATATAATATTGAAATTAATTCCTCCGCTATTAGATTTCTTCTTTAAAATCAATAGTTTAGAAAATAAAAATAAACCATTCTTATTGATGTTATATAAGATTTTAAGATCTAATTTTTGATCATCAATGTACCATTTTGGATCTATTCCACAAAGATAAACAATGAAATGTTTTCAGATGCTAATAAAACATTAATATTCAAATCCATTAGTAATACAACCTCATCTCTTTTTTGTAGAATTTTTACATGGACGTACTTAGACAGAAGTTTCCAAACTCCACACAAAATTGCTTTAATATATAAAAAGACAATATCAAGTGTTGGGGGAGTGAAGAAGCTTTAAATGCAAATTGGATTTACATGGTCTTAAGAGTGTAAAATGATTGCTCCATTTTGAATAGATTTCAAAAACTTCACAGAAGCAATGTGGTCAGATAATTGTGATATAACTAATTCATTATTACTATTTAATGCATCAATCCTGAATGCCATTCCAAGAACACAAATGCCTCTCGTCTGGTCTCTTCTTGCTGTTGTAAGGAATGTTACTACAATAAATTGGAAATGTAAAAATCCTCTCATATTTCAGAATTTATTTCTTTAGCAAAAAAATGTATGTAATATGGAAGTACAAACTACGCATGCAAGGATATCATATGTTACACATAAACAACTGTCATGGTTAAAACTTTAAAGATTTTTTAGATAAGTTTTAATAATGTTTAGAAATTGCCAATGTTATGGACTTTGTATATAGTTTTATTCGTGTTAGTTGGTTGTTTAGCTTTATTATATTGATTTTGTCACCTAAAATTTAATAAAAAGTAAAAAAAAAAGAAATTATCAACAAGGACATTGGCAACCTACAGACACTGGAACCATTCTACTCTTGATTTCTTTAGGGAAGGTAGTGCCTACTTAACCTGGTTGATTTCTTCAAGACGGTCACCAAGGCAATGGAGGATGGTAAAACAGTGCATATTACATATCTTGACCTGGCCAAAGAATTCAATACAATACCCCACTCAGTCCTTGTTGTCAAATTCTTTGAACTTGGCATATATTGCAGTATAACTCAGTAGATTGGTGGATAGCTCATTCATGGGACCCAAGAAGACAGGACTAGTGAGACCACTTCCAAGAGACCAGTCATCAGGGGAGTACTTCAGTACTCCATGCTGGGTCTGCTCCTGTTTGGCATCTACTTCTCAGAAGTTAAGGTTAATGACAAAGGCCTTTGACTCACCAAGTTCACAGATGACAACTTACAAGAGGGTATAGCACAGACTAATGACTGGTGCCAAAGCCATTGTTTAAACCTCAGTGCCAAGAAATGCATTATAATTCCCTTTGAGAACTTATCCACCAAAGTTAATGGAGTTTTCTCCATTGATAAAACACCACTAAGAGTTAATCCAGTCGACAGGGATCTAGAAACCTATGTAAACAGTAATCTGGCCTTCAAATAACACGAAGCAAGACTAGTAATAAAATCTTTCTATGCCACCCAACCAATAGATAAGATTATGGTATCCAGGTCCAAGGAAGTTACAGTACCACTTTATTCAGCCTTTATCAAACCCATCATTGAATATAATGCCCCCTTAAAATGTACCAGTTTAAATTTGGTGGCTTTTGCAGTTGCCCGCCCCACTGGAGATTTGATCTGGGACACTCCCCCAGTCCCATCCCTTTACCACATTCTACCTAATAAACTCTTTCTGCACTTGCTTTTTGTCCTTTTTAATTTAATTGCATTTTTTTTTAAACTGTGTTTGGTCTAATATTGCTACGTACTTAAGTGTGCTAGCTTGCACTGCATGTGAATTGTCCTACCTTTCCTGTAACTAGTGTTCCAGATACAGATTTGCTGTATCCAGGACTGTATATAAGCTTCTGAGCTCCCAAGCATTTCTGTGTTGGAGGGAAGCCTTCTAGCTTATCAGTGGGTGTGGTAAGCACTAGGTAACCTATCTACCACATAAGGAGTGGCTCTGGCCCAGAAATTGTAGTTGCTGGCCATTTGGGCAATCTCTTCCATCTCTCTCAACGTTCTGATTTGAAAGCCTGCATTTGCACTTGTTTCTGTCCTGTAACTCATCTAGTGCAGATACAGATTCTTAGGTTTAGCACTTAAATTTGCTTATTCATGCTCAGCACTTGTTCAGAACTTGTAAGCACTAAATAAGCTACTAATTACTATAGCACTCAATCTTCCTCATTACCTAGAGGAAAACAGTTTTTGTACTTACTTTTCTCACTTGCTTAGAGAAAAACAGCTCTTGTACTCACTTTCCTCACTTATCTAGAGGAAAATAGTTTTTTATTCAGGCATGTCCAAGGGTCAGCTGTCAGTGTTCTCTCCTGTCTATCTGATGAATCTGGGCATCTTGAGACAATGTAGAAATTGTGTCATGTACACAGAGAACCCTCTCCTCCTACCACCCAACCCTACAACCTGTGAGATATGCACTTATCTAGCCAAACTGGAGGTAAAGCTCTCTTTAACCAAAACTGAACTTGACAGTCATGAGGAGAAGGTAAACATTTGCACCACACCGCACTCATCACATCATCTCACTAACTCTACACCACCAAAATTCACACATAGTAACACAAAAACATTCACAGATGCTCTCAATAATAATCTGTCTAAGCAACAGAGACCTCCAAAGCAGAAACACAAGAAACCTCCATCCCCCAACACAACCCAAATGACACATAGCCCACAGACTCAATGTGCCACTCAACCACAGCCAATAAGGCAAAAGAATGTACCCAACACACTAGTCATAGATGACTCTATATTCAGGCACACTGATATCCCACTCACCAGGCTAAACAAGGAGAAGGTTACTGTCAGCTTCCTGTCGGTGCCAGGATCCGCCACATAACTCACGCACTCAGATCACTCCATAACAAGTACAAATATGGCTCTGTCATTGTCCATGTTGGTGTGAATGACCTAAGACGTACCTCCCTGGACTACATGAAAAGTGACATGGAAGAGCTCTCCGATCTTGTAACCCAGGCAGGTATAACCCTAGCCCTGAGTAGCATTCGCCCCAAAAATGATTGACTTCAACAATTGGCTAAGCTTCTGGCGTCATTCTAAGGTGATCCAGTATCTGTCTGCTTGGGATGACATGGTCGATAGACCACGATACTTTGCCACAGATGGCCTGCACCTGTCACCCCTGGGATTCCGGATACTGGCTAAGGCTCTTACTGCCCCTATAGTGCCTTTTTTAGGCATGGTTTAAATAACAAATTCACCACCATAACAGGAACAGGCAAGCAAAAACTGAGGGTAATGCTATTCAATGCTAGAAGTCTAAATTTCAAAATGCACTCACTTGAGGCACTCCTTAGAATGGAGAACATCGATATCTGTGCAGTGACTGAGACCTGGTTCAAGGCTCCAAAGAGCACCCCTGCACTACCAGGCTATAACTCATACCACACTTTTCGGCCATGTAACCTGGACCGAAACACCAAAGTTGGAGGTGTGTCCATATTCATTAAGGATATCCACACCTTCAGACTAGTTGCTCAGCATAAAGCATCCAAGGTTATCCAAGTGCAACTAACTCTGGGCAAAGCTGCAATCCAAATTGTAGCTTGCTACAGATCCCCCACCATGCCCCAGGAATCCCACTCCTCTTTTTTTGATGTACTGGAAAATATTAGGGTTCAACCAAACACCCTAATAATAGGCGACTTGAAATACCCCACCATTAACTGGGAAATCTACTCATGTACCAACTCCTTAGCTCAACGCTTTCTCGAATTCATAAACTCCAATGCCCTGGATCAACTTATCCACACCCCACCAGGGTCAACAATATCTTAAACCTTGTCATTACCAACATGAGTGACCGGTGTTCCACACCTGAAGTCAACTCCTTGTTGGTCCGATCCGACCATAAGCTAATCACCCTTGATATCCACATCCCACCCCCCATCCCCCATTAAGGAAACCACGGTAAAAAAACAATTCTCCAAAGCCAAATTCATGCTTCTTAAGACAGAAGTGGTGAACTTCATGGCACCCATGCAGATGGACAATACAGTTACAACTGCTGAATCCTACACAAATGCACTCTATAAACACTTACATGAGTGCATGGATCGTTCTATCCCAAACAGAACCAAGACGCTATCCTCCAAAAAAAGGAAGCCAATCTGGTGGTCCCCTGGCATAAATAAACTGTACAACAGAAGGAAGAAACTGTTGCAAAAGAGAATAAAATCCCATGAGTGGAGGAGCTCCCTGGTCAGCCTCAGTAAGAAGCTAAGATCCCTTATAAGATCCTCCGAAGCTAGCTATGAAAACAAAATCACCACTAATTCTAAAGGCAACCACAAAGCATTCTATAACTATGTCAAGAATCTTGATGGCAACACCCAGATCTGCTCTGAGTTACAGCACAAAGGCACAAATATTACAGAACCAACTGATATTGCCAACATCCTGGCAGATAGGTTCAGTGCTAACTTTACCCCCCTCACCCCCTAAAGGGCCCATTTCTATACAGGAAGAATGCAGAGTGCCTGTAATCACAACTACGCAGGTAAAAGCTGCACTCTCTAAAGCCAAAAACACAGCATCCATGGGACTGGACAACATCCCAGGCTACGTTTTACATGAACTTCAGAATGAACTGGCCCCCCACTTAAGCACCATGTTCAATAATAGATTCACATCAGTCTTTGTGCCCACTGAATGGCGCACAGCAACAGTTATCCCACTCCACAAATGGGGAGCCACCACTCATCCCGGGAACTATCGACTTATTAGCCTGACGAGCCTGGTCTGCAAAGCCATGGAACGTATCATCATGGAACTCATAAACAAAGACTTTGGTAACCTCCAAACTTTGGATCCCACCCAGTTCAGGTTTGTGAAAGGCAGATTATGCCTCCTGAACCTGATTGACTTCTTTGAGGCAGTCACAAAAGCCGTAGATGAGGGTAAGGTGGTTTACACAGCCTATCTTGACCTCGCCAAGGCTTTTGACACCATCCCCCATTCTGGAATTATAGCTAAACTCACTAAACTCACTCACTATAAATCCCTATGTCACAAGATGGGTTGCCAACTGGCTCACTGACAGAGCCCACACTGTAAAAGTTGCAGACTCCAAATCTGACCTCAAAGCAGTGACAAGTGGAGTACCACAGGGTTCCATCCTGGGACCTCTCCTGTTTGGTATCTACTTCTCTGAAGTACAGGCTAACACAGAAAGCCTCTGGCTAATGAAGTTCACAGATGACTGCAAGCTAGGAGCCATAGTCAAGTCCCCAAATGATGTGGACATCCTACAGAAGGGCTTCACTGAAACAGATGCCTGGTGTCAGAGCCATGGCCTCAAGCTCAATGCCAAAAAGTGCAGTGTCATCCCCTTTGGTAAAAACTCTGTACCCATGAACTATCACATAGGCAGCAATCTACTTAACACTGAATGTGTGATAAGAGACCTTGGGACCCAGGTGAACAGTATTCTCTCCTTTGATAGTCACATCGCCACAGTAGTCAGGAAGTCCTTCTACGCGGCAAACCTCATCATAAAAGGTTTCTCATCCAGGAAAAAGACCCATTATAGAGTACAACACCCCTTTTGGAATGTACCTCACAAGACATCTGCAGCAGCTAGCAAGGCCACAGAAGTACCTCACAAAGAGGATTAATGGCCTCAAAAAATGCCCTACACTGACCACCTCAAAAAACTCCAGCTTTACTCCGTAGTATATCACCTACTCTGAGGTGATCTCTGCCTAACATATAAAGCTATGTCAAACCCAGAGCTGTTGGATATGCTACACCTAAAGAAATTCCAATCCCTCTGAGCAACATGCTATAGGGACCTAAACCTTGTCACCACAATAAACAGGACATGCTGGAGGGATAGATTCCTGTCCCAGAGACTTTCCATACTCAGGAACAGGCTACCCATCTATGTCAAGCAAAGTTCTTCATTAGCACTCTTCAAGAAAAATCTTGATGAGTGGATGGGAAATAGGAAACACACCCTGGGGATCACTTCTGTGTCTCTGCTCAACAGTGGCACAGGAAAATAACTTTCTTGGGTGGCATAAGCCAGGGAACCTTGTTGGCTAGGCTTACGTAGGCCCTTGGACCGATAGCCTAGTACTTACCTATGAACCTAACCAGGCACTTGCAATAGTTGGAACACTGAGAAAGGTTTCTCACTATGAGAATCCAGGGCATGAATACCCTCTTCTACACAGTTCACCTAAAGGTCCTGCCTCTATATTCAATATCCTACACTCTCCTGAGAGGGGTTATATGTATGCCTGGCTTATAATGTATCCTCAGATCCAGCATGGATGGATCATTTTCACATTCGAAAAACAAACAGCACTAGAAACACTAGCTCCAAGGATTTGAACTTCACTTTTGATGTAAAGAGAAGATGCTGGAGGGACAGATATGTGACTCAAAGGATCCCTGTGTTATGGAATAGACTCTTCATCCACGTGAAGCAGAGTTCATCCCTGACTGTATTCAAACAAAACCTGGACCATTGGATGGAAAATCGCAAATTCACCCCTAGTCTGGCTCCCATGTCTTTGAGGCACAGAGCCCATCAGTAGCATAATGTTCTCCAATTAACATCGCCACAAGTCTCTTAGCTACCTTTTTACCAACATCTCCTCCTCCTAATAGACACCCAATGTACTTGGGGAGAAAATTGGGTTGGGGTGCATGGCTAGAGTTATAAAGGCCCTAGAGGTTGTTAGCCTATTAATAACCTATGAACATATACAACTTATTTACTCACTCTTATTTAGTAAACTTACATCAGAATTCAGCTCTGAGGTATTTTAATTTTTCAGTAAGGATTTTATTTTAGTGTATTTATTTCAGTTTAGGGGAACCTTAAAACTTAAACTTGAAGAGAACTCCTTCCAAACATTTCATACAACCTTTGCCTACAAACCTTCATTAAGACACACTTTGATTGGGTGAGTTACAGCACACCAGTAATATACCTCATCACTACTATCTATAAGAATCTTAGAAAAAGGCTCAC